>NC_052061.1:28886688-29186688 GCF_903992535.2 Arvicola amphibius | reverse complement strand
GTGATTAATACATGCAGATGCAATGAATGGCTAGTGACTATATTTAGACCTTGTAGTCATAAGTTTAATATATATTGAGCTTTGTAAGATGTCTCCCTGGAAAGAAGGCATCTAAGAAAGGTCACTTTCTGATCCAGAAAGATTTAAATGTGCTCAGACCTTTTGCATGTCATTTCCCCCACTGTTTCTGAGATAACTATTTTCTATTCATTGAAGACTTAAAGCCCTCTGTTACCATAAGGTGCCATATTATCTTGCTTGTGCAATGAAGAAGGGAGATCAGATCCCCTTGCAAAGGTGTTTATATCTGCCTAATAATGGAATGTAGCAAGGTAGAAAAAAACTACTCAAATTCCTCCCTTATTAATTCCTGATAACCCTCTTTCTGATTCATGGTTTCCTTGCCTGGAAAGCAAAATGGAAGTTAACTTTTCTTATATTTTCCACATTCTTAAAGTTGCAAGAAATCCTTCATTCACTTTTCAGATCTTCACCACACTGATCTTTAATCT
Source organism: Arvicola amphibius (assembly GCF_903992535.2). Lineage (NCBI taxonomy): Eukaryota > Metazoa > Chordata > Mammalia > Rodentia > Cricetidae > Arvicola > Arvicola amphibius. Next base: position 29,186,176 of record NC_052061.1, on the reverse strand, counting down.
TTAACAAGCTGAAACTCTAACCATCTTCTTGCCTGGCCCGTTTTCCATATTCAGATAGTTTTTATAGATGTATACTTTGGGTAATGTTGATATTTCCCCTATAGGTAATGAAAGATTTTAGAAATTTAACATTCCTAAAATATAACTCTGTCTTGGGTACAAAATGGGGCCTTACTGTTTTGCTTATTAAATGGATAGTGATATACAGAATTTTTGGTCCATGTTGGGTGGGTCTAGTTTAACTACAGTGTCCTGTATACTTTCTCAAGGTGTTATAGTGTGGTTTGAAATTGTGAAACTAGACTCAGTGTCAAAAGATTGGACTAGGTCAAACTCTGTCACTCACTATAAGATTCTAACAAGCCAGTCAAGACAAGAGCCTGGGTCTCTGTTGTATTCCGTTGGGAAGGATAATTACCGCTCTTCCTAGAGTTTTGGAAAGGACTAATGAAACTGTAAACTCTTAAAATATGAAAGCACCACAGGAATCTCAGGGATTGCTACTACTTTTCATTTCCTGAGGATAACTGTGACCCTGATTGGTTTATAAAAGCAATTCACATGGAGCACCCTGTTGGAGCAGGGACAATGATGATCCCATTAATATACTTATTGCCTGCCAGTTTTCTGAGTGCCGTAAGACCACTACAATCACCTGATAATTATGAAGTTCTTTTCTCTAAGTTTCTCAGTATTTTAATTTACTTTAGTATTTCATTTAGATGTTTTCACCCCAAAGGATAAAACACTTTACCATATAAGGGGTAGCTAGCTGTCAAATGAAAGTTAAGAACAACGTTTAAAGTAATATGAAGTCTCTCTGCTCTATGAAAGAATAGTGTTATTTAATTACATAAAATTTAAGGTATTTTCCTGTTGACACTATCACCGGAATTAATGGATACATTCATAAATGATTTCTTGAGAATGTATGCATATATATATATATATATATATATCATATTTTGATTATTTCCATTCCCTATTTCTATCTCTCCAGGTCAATGTCTTCCAGGCCCCTAACATGTCCCCTTTCCAATTTTATATTTTTTTTTCTTAAATCCACCCAGGCCATTTAGTGCTTTCTGTATGTGTTGGTCCATAACAAATAAACCTCTGTAAGGCCACATCCTTGAAGAAACTGAATCTGCCCCTACAAACATCCATCCATGACTAGCTAAGGAGCTAGTCATGGTTTTCTTGGGTCCCTTTCATGTCATTAAAAGAAATTTTAATATAAGTCACTATTACTTGTTTGCTTTTAGACAATTTCATACATGTGACCATGACTAACTTGAATGGGTATTGAAAAAGATAAATATCAGGCACTTTGATTTAAAAGCCACATTTTATAAGCACATATTTATACATATTTTAGAATATTAAATTTGCATTGAAAAAGAAACATATGATACATCATGTACTAGTAAAATATCAATCATACTAGTCCAATGCATTATAGTTCCCCACTTAAAAATGAAGAAAATGTGGGGCTGTATTTCGAGAATCAATTTCTATCATATCTCAGATATACATATATCTCATTTGTGATTTTCACATTTCCTTCATTTATAACTTTACTGATTACATCCATGCCTGAGAAATTGGCATCTAAATCCCAACACCTGAGATTTTTCCATTTCTAGATCCAGGCTCATATTTAGGTTCCACATAAGAAAAAGCAGAATAAAACGAGCATCTTATATACATTCAACACTTGGAATGGTATTTGAGGCACAATAAAAAGCAGATCAATATTGCATCATTTAACTAAACGCTGCATCACTCTCTGAAGATCCTGTAAAGAATTGGAGACTATTTTAAATACTTTTAGTCCTTGTCCTTCTGGTTCCACTTTAAAAAAAATCATAATTTCTGCAGGTGACCTTTTTGCTAAACTGTATTATTTGCTGGCAAGAAAAAGATTCAATTAAAAACTAAAGCTAGGCAAATTTCCCCTAGGATTCTGAGAGTTCCAGCTTTAGACAAGAGTATTGGTAAAAATGAGTTTGTTCTCACCCTCAAACAACCCAGTTTTGGCCACTCTTCAAGAACTGAACTATGCCCCTCTGCTCATGATTAGATACTTGACTTTTAAAATTTCTACTTTGAAATGCATAGTTCTGGTATTTAGAAAAATTACAAAGATCATTTGGGGTTTAGTAACGTTTTCCTTTCATTAGAAAACATTTGAATGCATTTGAAGGCAGCTACTGTGTTATAGAAGGCTAGAGTCTTCTAGAATTACTTTGTGACCCTTAGGATTTTAAAAGACCATTGTTCAGTTAATGTTCCTCAGTATTTAGATATCTCAACATGGTTACTGCCATCATGTAATCTCTATGATCAAATTTTCTAGGTCTTTACATTATATGACCTCCACTTGCTTTTGGACTTTTATCACCACTAAGATCGTCCTGTCGACTGATTAAGTTCTATATGGTTCAGAGAATCAGAGACTTAAATCACTTTGAATTATGGGAGCCACAGTTCTCTTCATCCTCATTTGCATTACTTGATGATTAGAGAAAAGTATTCCATCGTCCCCTTGATGACAAATGGTACAACCAGTTTCTGCATCATTCCTTATCTAAATTCTATTTCTAGACTGATTTCTCTGGGCCACCTCCTCTAAGATCTGAGACCCAACAAATGTGTGATTCTTCTTTTCCTCACTTTTTGACGTGTTGCCTGTGAGAAACAGCAGGTGTGATGTGCCAGGTGGTGGGTCCTGGAGTCTGTCTGTTGACCCATTAGCACACTCAAATGCCTGCTGCTTTCTGTAAGCTGGCACTTACTGCCTGCGCAGCTTTATTCTTAATTAGCCCACTACTTAAAATAGTTCTCCAGCTTCTGAATGAGGTTTTCTCAGCAGTTCTTTTCTCGGGTCTTTATCTTTAACAGTGCCTGGACACAGAGTGTTGAGGCAGTCACATGTCGAGAAAGAATTGCAGAGAGTACTCCATGTCTGAGAACTGCTTTGTTTGTTACGGTCTCCTCTTTAGAAGTTAGCAGAATGCTTATTGTGTTGGTATTTGTATAAAAGATATAACTTTATGCTAAATTCTTCATTTATTTTTCAGTGATGTATGGATCGTACCTACCAAATGACAAGTTTCATTTTATATGCTAAGTCCAGTCTATTAGTAATAGCTACTGAAGCTGACAAAGGTCCTTAAGCTAAACTTTGATGAAGAGGGAAACACATTATTCACAACCAGGGATGCAGACAGGAGAAGATTCACATTTGCACTAGCAAATTTCATTTAACAACAAAATTTTGAAATTTAAAAACTGCTATAAAGAGTATTTTGTATAAATTTTATCTCTTACATTAGCAACACAAGGTCTAAAAGTCTCAATTCACTACCTCCAAGAAATAATTAAAGCCTGAAGAATATATAAAATCCATACCTTTTCCCATGCTCCTTCTCTCCACTTCATCTCTCTCAAGGTTTATAGTCTTGTTTTGGAGACTAAGTGCACAATGATATTTCCCTAATAATGAGTCTGAGGTGCAACATCTGTCCTTGGAATACAGTGTGTCATCCTCCCACGAATAACAGATATTATGATGTAGTTATGATTTGGATATAGTTTCAGTGTGTTCCCCAAAGTTTTGTGATTAATACTTAGCCTTTGATGTGCTGTGGAAGCACATAAAGTAGAAGGTGAAATGAGGTTGCTAAGGTTTCTGTTTTGGGAATGAATGAATGCTGCTCTTGTGGGATGATTTAGTTCTCACAAGAATAGATTCTCATAAAAAAGAACCAAACTAACTCATCCAGGTCTCTGGTTTCCTGTCTTGGATTGCCTATGTCAGTTATTACTATCCATTCTGTGGTACGTCATGGGTCTACTCAGTATTTGATGTTCCTCCTCTAAAATGGGGATCTAGATAAACATCTGTGCTGTATAGACTATCCAGTTCCTGATATATTGTTATAGCAATAGAAAATAAGAATGGCCAAACTAAAAAACAATGATGACAACTTATGTGAGAGAACATGTCTGCATTGCTGGAGGGAATGCAAGCTGATACAGCCCCTTAGGATGTCACTGTGGTGATTTCTCAGAAAATTAGGAAACAACCTTCATTAAGACCCAGTAATACCACTTTTGGATATATACCCAAAAGATGCTTATTCGTGCCACAAGGACATGTGCTCAACTATGTTTACAGCAGCATTGTTTGCCATAGCCAGAACCTGGAAACAACCTAAATGCCCCTCGACTTAAAAATGGATAAGGAACATGTGGTACATTTAGACAATGGAGTAGTACACAGCAGAAAAAAATTAACAGTATCTTGAAATATGAAGGCAAATGGATGGAGCTAGAAAACATCATTTTAAGTGAACTAACCAGACCTAGAAAGACAATTACCACACGTAATCACTCATAGGTGGGTTTTAAACATAAAGCAAAGAAAACCAGTCCACAAATCACAATCCCAAAGAACATAGACAACAATGAGGACACTAAGAGAGACATACATGGATCTAATTTACATGGGAAGTAGAAAAAGACAAAATCTCCTGAGTAAATTGGGAGCTTGGGTACCTTGGGAGAGGGTTAAAATAGGGAGGGGGAGGCAGGGAGGGGAACAGAGAAAAACATAGAGCTCAATAAAAATCAATAAAAAAAGAAAATGAACAAACATATATTACTGCATCCTAGCATTATTTCAAAGACTAACTATATTAACTCAGTCGACTGTAAACATTAATATTATTGATACCGACTTAATTTTTACTACAGTGTAATAAATAGCTAGCTTTCATACTCTGAATTAGTATTTCTATTTGGACCAATAATGAGCTATTTCTTAAGGCAGAAAGAACCTTTGTTCATTTATTCATTTAATTCGTTTTAAAATTTGTTATAAGGGCAGAGCCCTTGCCATTATTAAGAACAGGAGCAGCTGTGTTCCTACACACACATGGTTTTAGTGGACTTCTCTTAATGCTGTGAATGTGCTCTTACATATCATTCTATTTCAGAATTTCCAAGAAGGCAAGAAGAAGGGAAGATAATGCATGAACATTGGTTTCTACCTTACCAGAACTTGTTTTTATGGTAGCACGCTAGAACCACTGCTCCTACCCCACCCCAGCAGCTCCACACTCAGGATCTCATCATATTCCTTATGTTCTCCATCAATACTCTCATATTTGATTTTTGAGTGACTATTCTATATCCATTCTGTTTTTCCTTGTTATACATTTTATGGTCTATTTTGTCATCTGTCAAAGTATAAGAGTGATATTGGTAAGGCACTCTGGATCACATAAATGATAGGATTGTCTGTTGCTAACATTGGACGGTATATAAAGCTCTTCAAACCTCTTGCCTTCCATCATTTCAACTGCATCCTTCCTCAGATACAACTGTGTGGTTAGGTATAAAGAAATACAAAAGGTTGTTTGGATGCGAAGACAAACCCTGGTTTTAAATCTTGTACACTCCTGCCTGACACGCCTCAATTAAGGGCAAGAGAGGAAGAACTAAACATTTTGAATGCATGTGGCACTCTGCAGATTTAACTAATATGCATAAGCCATGAAACATTCCTCAAATATGCCTAGTTAATGAGGAAGTGAAGGCAGGAGTAATTAATTCATCATAAGATGTGGAAGATCTCTCCACGTTTCCTTATCCCTCCGACTATTTTTAATTTCTAATTCTTGTTTATCAGAATGTTTCTTCTGACTGTTATGGCAAATAAAAGGAAAAAGAAAAAACTATTTGTGCAGTTTAATACAGAAGCATAATGTAGAAATGGCACTTCGGATGTTTTTACATGAAGAAATTAATGTTTGTCTACAATGTTGCATCAGAATTTGTTCTTACTAAGTGATTAAGTTTAGGAAGGAAGATTACTTTGCATCAATTTTGTTAATGTGTCTAAAATAATGACTTTTGTTATGTTTTATGAGCACAAGGCTCCATAAAAGCAATTCATATACATATGCAAATTTCTTGTATCAAAAATATATAATGCATCTTATATTGAAATTAGCAAAACTCATTTTTTCTAACAAGTGAAAGACTCTCTACTTTCATCTGTGCATTTCTCACATTAACTACACATTTGTGTGTTCTGTAGCACTAGATCTAACTAAAGATAAGGTCAATCAATGTGGTAATTGAGTACCACACTAGATGCCGAAATAAGTTGGTGGTTGCTACCACTGATTAAAACACAAAACCATAAAAAAAAAAAACACAAAACCATATCATGTGCAATATATGTTTAATTAAACCAGGAATTTAGAAGTTCAAATTCCTGAATTATACTGTTCAGGCCAGAAACATGTCCTGTGTATGTATCCTAATGGAATTCTGGTCCAAAATTACAACTCTCCTTAAATGCTTACAACAAGAGATCACTGGTCATTTTCTCCAGAACATAGACGTGTGTTTTAATGGCAGAAATAATTACAGGAAGTAAAGTAATATAGTCATTATTAAACATTTATTGAGGTTCAACTGCGTGGGAGTCATAGCTTCATAATGAAAATAACTTTCTCACCATAACATTTGAACTATAACCACACTTTCTTGGCATTTAAGTTTCTTAATGGATATAGGAAATTATAATTGTTAAGAATATTCCCATGGAGGCCACAGCAGAGAGAAATGAAATGATTAAAGTTTTTTTTTGAAAAGCGAGGATGCATACTCTGTTGAGATTAGACCAATGACCAAATAACAAGAGGACATGTTACGATTCTTCTAATTTTGTGCCTTTAGGATGTGATCTAAGGATCTTCAAAGTCTGAGGTATCCAGAAATTTGAGATAGAAACCTTATGTTAATTGGCTAGCGTGGTAGCTGCTGCTATAAAATGGCTGATTTTATTGATGCTATGAGTTGAAATTCTTTTTAGGTATATAGCTGCACTGTAATGGTGCAGAGATTTGTATACACATTCCTACACATGCGCAATACACATACACACATACCCACTTTCAGCACTTTCAGTAACACACTGGTGTCTTTCATGTCTTCTTTAAGGCTACCCATTTCCATTGTAACTGGTTTCCAACCAGGTATCTTGAATATCCAGTCTTTCATCATTTGCTAATATACAGAGGCAGGTACAGATGGTAAGCTTATGACTCTTGGAATGCAGTTATTAACTAACAGGGGAAGGAGAGAAGTAGTTCATTTGCTCCCTGTGTGACCATGAAAATATGAATTTGTTGTTGCCAGAAAACATCCCTTCAGTTATACGAAGAGGAAACGATGGCTGAAGCAGGATAAAATTGTGGTGCCAGGTAAATATGAAGTTGAGATACACCTATCAAGCAAGAAGAGAGCTAGATGCGAGGTAAAAAGAAAGAACAAATAAGAGAAAATAAAAAAGATAAAGAAAAGAAGAAAGAGAAGACAGAGGAGCAGGATAAAGAGAATGAGGAAGGAGAGAAAGAAGTTGCTAAGATATGACTTTACTGTGTGCTTTATTTCCAAGAATACCAATGAATGCATTCGTTCATTATTTTAACTTGAAAATTATAGTACTATTATTATTTTAAAGAATGTCAGTCTTAAATGCCTTGAACTGCATAACTGAGTGTAGTTAATCACTGCATTTTTCAAAGTGTTCACACTGCTGTTATCTTCTTGTTGGTGAAAGAATATGAACAAAGAAAAGAAAAGTGTCTTATTCATCTAGACATGTTTTTATATAAAATGGTTTAGAATCTCAAGCCTTGAACTGACAAGGGCGAAATCACTTGAACTGACAAGGGCAAAACCAACCACAAGTGATGGACTCAGCTTTTGGAATGCTCTTATTATATCACTAAGTTCCTACTCTAAAGCATTTGACTCTTCAAAACCCCATGAGAAATTAAATCTTAATTCTTTTAACTTTATGGTGAAACTAAGTAAATAAGTTTGGGATGAATTAGTTTTAAAAAACAGACATATAGGTTAGTAATATTTGATGTTATACTGCAAATATTCTTTTAGAGTCTAGTACTTTTAGAGACATTTGAGTTCTTTCTACTTCACTTCAACTAAATATGCCCATGTGTTTTGTCTTGTTTCAAACCATATACCCACTATGATGCAGCTGGGGATATAGTCTTTGAATCATTTCTGGTTTTATGTGCAATCTGTGGTAATGCTGACACTCACATTCCCTTTATGTTTTAAAATATGTGAAGTAAAATAGTATTACATTGATTTCCTCCCTCTTTACTCCCTCCAGCAATTCCAATCTACTCTCCCTTGAATCCCTCCCATAACCTTCTCAAATCGATAGCCTTTTTCTTTGATTATTATTGTTTGTACATTTATGCATGTGTACACATGTATATTTATATATACACATATGGATACATATGCACAAATATGTATAAATAAACAAAACCTACTGAGGCATTTTTGTTGAATGAATATATATCTGTGTATATATATATATATATATATATATAAAATACATAATTTAAAAGCTGACCACTTTGCGTTCACTTTTGTTTTCTTTTCTTTACAGCTTTCAAACCTAAAAGTATGTATGATACCTGTTTCTCCTTTGTATATCCCCAAACTTTAGTTCTTTTTTATGATATGAATTTACTCAGATAGAACTCAGATTGGGCGAGGTATGTCAGCACATTCTTTTTATAAGTATACTTGGTAGTCACATGTACCCAATGACTTTGAAAAGAAAATATATCAATCTCTATGTCTGCCCAGTGAGCCAGGTTGTAATGGAGACAATGAGGAAATCTGAAAAGTTCATAGAGGTTGCTGAAAGCATATGTCCCATAGTCTCTACCCTAGTGGACCTATGGGGAACAATGAAAGCAGGCGAATTGCAGTCCAATGGTCTTTCACACTCAGACCCAGAGTTAGAAGCCAAAGATAAAATTTTGGAACTTTGGTCATAAAACTTATGAGAATAAGATGGGCAATCAAAAAGGGGAACTGAATTGAATTCAGAAGTCTAATATAGGTAGGAATACTTTTTTCCCTTGTAACTTAGACTAAGACAAATTTTATACTGTCTTGATTTCTGTAATGTAAGGTATATTTTTTTTCCCCAGAGGCCTCATTACTTCTAACATGTAAGGGATTCCATGTGTGACATTCTTGAGACTTGAGTCGTCTTGTCATAATGATTTTGTGTATTTGAGACATGGTAGAGGAAGACATGCTCTTACATTCAGATCAAAGATGCCAATTATCAGTGGCTGTCAGCCCTTTGCCTTTAAGATGAGTGACATACTGGAGTAACTCCATTGGCTAACTCTAAATCTTGTGATTGATGCTCAAATTTATGTGTTTAAAGCATTGCCTCCACACACATTTTACAGTTCATTCATTCATTCACCCTTCACCCTTCACTGATGTTCCTCTGGCTTAGTCATTTTGTTTCCACCACTGGAAACACTAAAGTCTGACAAAGAAAAGCTGTGCCCACCTCAGAGGAACTAAATGACTAATAACTGGCTCAAATCTGCATCAGTGGGAATAAGTGTTATTAGGAACAGAAGGACCCACTGGAGCTAGAGCTGTTGTCCTTGAGGATGCATAGCCTTATTCTTTGTATGAAGGAGGTCTGACCAATCTTCAGTCTGGAGACCCACAGATACTGCTAAGAGAGACAATCCAGTTATTTACTAACACACCAAGTATTGCTGTAGTCTAACTTGAGATAATATTCTCTGAATTGAATGAGGGTGGGAAGAGTTACCCAAGATACTAAAGCCAGAGGCAGTAGATGAAGACTGATGAGAAGAGTCTTCATCTTCAGCAAGAGAAAGCAGATAAGTTCAAAGCTTAATACAAAATTATATATGATAGTGCCCACTTAAAAAAAAACGGAGAAAGCACACATTGGAGACTTAACAGCACACCTGAAAACTTTAGAAAAGAAAGAAGCAGACTCACCTAGGAGGAGTAGAAGACTGGAAATTATCAAACTGAGGGCAGAAATCAACAAAATAGAAACACAGAAAACAATCCAAAGAATCAATGAAACAAAAAGCTGGTTCTTGGAGAAAATCAACAAGATAGACAAACCCCTAGCCAAACTAATCAAACGGCAGAGAGAGAACACACAAATTAATAAGATCAGAAATTAAAAAGGGGACATAACCACAGACACAGAGGAAATTCAGAGAATCATTAGATCTTACTACAAAAGCCTGTATGCCACACAATTGGAAAATGTAAAAGAAATGGACACTTTTTTAGACAAGTACCATATACCAAAGTTAAACCAGGACCAGGTAAATGCTCTAAATAGTCCTGTTAGTCGCGAAGAATTAGAAAATGTTATCAGAAACCTCCCTACCAAAAAGAGCCCAGGACCTGATGGGTTCAATGCAGAATTCTACCAGAACTTCCAAGAAGACCTAATACGTATACTCCTTAAGGTATTTCATAATATAGAAACAGAACAGTCATTGCCAAATTCCTTTTATGAAACTACAATTACCCTGATACCTAAACCACACAAAGACTCAAGAAAGAGAACTACAGGCCAATCTCACTTATGAACATCGATGCAAAAATTCTCAATAAAATACTGGCAAACAGAATCCAAGAACACATTAGAAAAAATATCCACTATGATCAAGTAGGCTTCATCCCAGAGATGCAGGGCTGGTTCAACATACGAAAATCTATCAATGTAATCCATCATATAAATAAACTGAAGGAAAAAAAACATATGGTCATCTCATTAGATGCGGAAAAAGCATTTGACAAAATTCAGTACCCCTTTATGATAAAGGTCTTGGAGAGATTAGAGATACAGGGGTCATTCCTAAATATAATAAAGACTATTTACAGCAAGCCGACAGCTAACATGAAATTAAATGGAGAGAAACTCAAGGCCATCCCACTAAATTCAGGAACGCGACAAGGGTGTCCACTCTCTCCTTATCTCTTCAATATAGTACTTGAAGTTCTAGCAATAGCAATAAGACAAAACAAGGGGATCAAGGGGATTCGAATTGGAAAGGAAGAAGTTAAACTTTCATTATTTGCTGATGATATGATAGTGTACATAAGCGACCCGAAAAACTCCACCAAAGAACTCCTACAGCTGATAAACTCCTTTAGTAGCGTGGCAGGATACAAGATCAACTCCAAAAAATCAGTTGCCCTCCTATATACAAAGGATAAGGAAGCAGAGAAAGAAATCAGAGAAGCATCACCATTCACAATAGCCACAAATAGCATAAAATATCTTGGGGTAACTCTAACCAAGGAAGTGAAAGACCTATTTGACAAGAACTTTAAGTCTTTGAAGAAAGAAATTGAAGAGGACACCAGAAAATGGAAGGATCTCCCTTGCTCTTGGATTGGGAGGATCAACATAGTAAAAATGGCAATACTACCAAAGGCAATCTATAGATTTAATGCAATCCCCTTAAAGATCCCATCAAAATTCTTCACAGATCTTTAGAGGACAATAATCACCTTTATATGGAAGAACAAGAAACCCAGGATAGCCAAAACAATCTTATACAATAAAGGAACTTCTGGAGGCATTACCATCCCTGACTTCAAACTCTATTTCAGAGCTACAGTATTGAAAACAGCTTGGTATTGGCATAAAAATAGAGAAGTCGACCAATGGAATCGAATAGAAGACCCAGATCTTAACCCACAAATCTATGAACACCTGATTTTTGATAAAGGAGCTAAAAGCACACAATGGAAGAAAGAGGGCATCTTCAACAAATGGTGCTGGCATAACTGGATGTCAACCTGTAGAAGAATGAAAGTAGATCCATATCTATCACCATGCACAAAACTCAAGTCCAAATGGATCAAAGACCTCAATATCAATCTGAACACACTGAACCTGTTAGAGGAGAAAGTGGGAAGTACTCTACAACATTTGGGCACAGGAGACTGCTTCCTACGTATAGCCCCAGCAGCACAGACATTAAGGGCAACATTGAATAAATGGGACCTCCTGAAGCTGAGCAGCTTCTGTAAAGCAAAGGACACTGTCACTAAGACAAAAAGGCAGCCTACTGACTGGGAAAAGATCTTCACCAACCCCGCAACAGACAAAGGCCTGATCTCCAAAATATATAAGGAACTCAAGAGACTAGACTTTAAAATGCTAATTAACCCAATTAAAAAATGGGGCACTGAACTGAACAGAGAAATCTCAACAGAAGAAGTTCGAATGGTCAAAAGACACTTAAGAGCATGCTCAACCTCCTTAGCAATCAGGGAAATGCAAATCAAAACAACGCTGAGATACCATCTTACACCTGTCAGAATGGCTAAAATCAAAAACACCAATGATAGCCTTTGCTGGAGAGGATGTGGAGTAAGGGGTACACTCATCCATTGCTGGTGGGAATGCAAACTTGTGCAACCGCTTTGGAAAGCAGTGTGGAGGTTTCTCAGGAAATTTGGGATCAACCTACCCCAGGACCCAGCAATCCCACTATTGGGAATTTACCCAAGAGATGCCCAATCATATTACAAAAGCATTTGTTCAACCATGTTTATAGCAGCATTACTTGTAATAGCCAGAACCTGGAAACAACCTAGATGCCCTTCAGTGGAAGAATGGATGAAGAAAGTGTGGAATATATACATATTAGAGTACTACTCGGTGGTAAAAAACAATGACATCTTGAATTTTGCAGGCAAATGGATGGAAATAGAAAACACCATCCTGAGCGAGGTAACCCAGACCCAAAAAGAGGAACATGGGATGTACTCACTCATAATTGGTTTCTAGCCATAAATAAAGGACATCGAGCCTATAATTCGTAAAAAATCCTAGAGAAGCTATATAAGAAGGTGAACCCAAAGAAAAACATATAGTTATCCTCCTGGTTATTGGAAGTAGACAAGATTGCCGGACAAAAAATGGGAATATGGGGGTGGGGTGGGATGGGGGGATGGGGGATGGGGAGAGAAAAGGGTGAAGTGGAGGATGGGAAGAGCTTGGGGGCATAGGATGGTTGGGGTATAGGAAGGGTGGATATGGGAATAAGGAACTATATATCTTAGTTAAGGGAGCCATTCTAGGGTTGGCAGAGACTTGACTCTAGAGGGGTTCCCAGGTGTCCAGGAAGACGACCCCAGCTAGTTCCTAGGGCAGCTGAGGAGAGGGTGCCAGAAATGTCCAGATCCTATTGTCATACTCATGAATATCTTGCATATCACCATAGACCCTTCACCTGTCATTGGATGGAGAAAATGACAGAGCCCCACATAGGAGCACCAGACTGAGCTCTCAAGGTCCTGATGAGGAGCAAAAGGAGGGAGATCATGAGCAAGGAAGCCAGGACCGCGAGGAGTGCTTTTACCCATTGAGACGGTGGAACAGATCTAACGGGAGACCACCAAGTCCAGTCGGAATGGGACTGATGGAACAGGGGACCAAACCCGACTCCCTGAATGTGGCTGACGGTGGAGGAGGACTGAGAAACCAAGGACAATGGCAATGAACATGAACTCTACAGCATGGACGGGCTCACTGTGAGCCTTGTCAGTTTGGTTGCTCACCTTCCTGGACTTAGGGGGAGCTGGGAGGACCTTGGACTTAACATAGTGAAGGGAACCCTGATGGCTCTTTGTCTTTGGATAGGGGTGGAGTGGGGGTATGGGTGGAAGGGAGGGGAGGGAAGGGGGAGGAGATGGAAATCTTGAATAAAAAAATGAGAAAAAAATTATATATGATAAAAACAAATTATTTAATAATTATCCTATTCTAAGGAGTTTAAGTCTTGTATCATAAATAACTTGGCCAAGTCATGAGAGGAAAGTAACTACAACTATCTAGTCTTCAACCCCATCAAAGATCTGAGGAGGGAAATAATATTATTTGAGTAAGCACGAAGTGCAATCAAGCAACTTCCATATTGTGCAACAAATGACAGAGACAACTGACTACCTGGACAAAAACCCAAAGTCTCATTTGCAACGCTGAAGCAATCAACTTTGGCTAAGGCCTAGAGTAACTGACAGACCATTTTCAAATAAGTTTATTTGAAACTAAAGTTTATAAGTTTAGGCCAAAATAGATGACTATTGATATATAATTTTTAATACCTATATAACTTAACAACTAAGATTTCATGTTAGAATATTATACAATAAACAACCGTGCAACAAATGAGGATAATGACTTCAAAATGTAAACAATGTATAAGTATTTTGATCAGAGGTAGAAATATACATTGCAATATAATAAATACATCCTAAAATTGTATCAATATGCAAAAATGTTTTAAGCAGAGGTAGAAGCATGCATGTATACAATATGACAAAATAACTTTGCCTAAGAATACAAATATGGTGGACTAAAACAGGAACATATTCAATATAATTTAAGTTTGTATCAATATATAAGAATCTATACTAATGTTAATTGCCTATAAATACTAACTCACAAGTATTTACTCTTTTACTCACTATTTTATTATTATTAATGTGATTATTATGACTAGAAAGGTAGGATCTTACAGTAAGTTTTATTTTTCTGGTGGCTAAGGATGTTGGACACTTGAAAGCACTAACAAGCCACATGAATTTCTTCTTTTGAAAAGCACCCAGATCAGTGCTGGTTATTCACATGAATCTTGGTTGCCTATTATAACTAGATAGCAAGACCCTATAATAGAAGATTGCCTCACTTTGGACTCAGACCCCACTAGGAAACTTTCTGCCTGTTGGCGAGATTATTGTGATAGAGAGTAGTTCTCAATTTTCCTAATGCTGTGAGCCTTTATTATATATAGTTCCTCATGTTGAGGTGATAACCCAATCATCAAATTATTTTTGTTGCCACTTCATGACTGTAATTTTGCTCCTGTTATGAATTGTAATGTAAATGTTATTTGAAATAAAGATTTGGCATAGAGTTGTGTCCCACTGTTTGAGAACCACTGTGCTGGAAGTTTGCTAAGCAGGTCTTTTGGGGAGAAAAAACATCAAAGACCTACTCATTGCTGTCCTCTGAGTGCTACAAAGCTAGTCTACTAAGCAAGGTATAGCTTCAGGATCAAAAGATGTAAGAACAATTAAGGAATGCCCGTGGGAATGTGCATCTTAATTGTAACTGCCCCAGCTATGTGCTTCTAGCCCTCTCTGGAATCCCTCCATAAAATATGTTGTTGCCAAATTCATGACTACTCTCTTGGCTGGAACTGAGATATGCTCCAGAGAAGGAAATTCGTGTTTGGAACTGTAAATGTGATCAAAACTCCTAGTATAGATGACATAGACCCAAGAGGATCCATTTGTTTTGCTTTATTAAATGGTGGTGTTGTCAAACTCCTTTCTGAATGTTTATGCTTTTATGTATAGATTTGTGCTACTCTCAGCTTTGGACAGAGAAATTTCTTGTTGCAGTGGTCTTTGGTTAATGCAGAGATTCATAATAACTCAAAGTGATATGAATAAATGGCTGTCAGTACTTAGCTGTGGATGGGACAACTATTTCAACTTCTCCCCAGGGATCAGAGAACATGATGGAAGAGAGTCCAGAAAAAAAATAATGTAAGAGTCCTAGGATATGCAGAAATGTTGAAAAATGCTTTTCTCTGGACACGCTATGGCTGTTGCAAATAAAAACTCATGGCAACTGTAGTTGTTTACAGTTAACAATCCTAGAGTGGAGGCAGCAGGGTTGTGGTAGTCTGAAAGAAAATGGTGCCCAAAGAGAGTGGCATTATTAGGAGGTGTGGCCTTTTTGTATAAGATGTGATTTGTTATAAGAAGTGTGTCACTGTGTCATTGTCATATATGCTCAAGCCATGCCCAGTGTGACAGACTACTCTTGTTGTCTGAATACCAAAATGTAGCCAGTACCATATCTGCCTGCATGCTGTCATATTCCTAGCCACCATGATGATAATGGATTAACCCTATGAATTGTAAACTATCACCTCAATGGAATTTCTTTCTTTATAAAAGTTGCTGTGGTCATGGTGTCTCTTCACAACAATAGAAACCATAACTAAGACAAGGGTCTTCTGAGGAACCTCACTAAATAAAGAGCCATTAAGAGTTGATGACTACTAAGGTGCTAAGAATCACTTATCTTTGCATGATGGTCACTTGGCAGGTTGCCAATGCCTGAGTTGCTGACTTGACAACCATATACACGTATCCAATACTGATTGAACTCAGTATGTTATATAAATAAAAAAGGATTTAAAGCTAGAAGTTTCATATATATATATGTATATATATATATATATATTTATATATACATATATATATATATGAGAGGGAGGCCAAAGCAGATTAAAGGGAGATGATTAGGGTGGATATAAGTAATATGAATTGTGCACAGGTTTGGAATTTCAAAGAAAAGAATTTCTTTTGAAAAAAGTCTCTAATTTTCTTCATAAATTTCTCCCTTCCCTCTGCCCCCATCTTGGTATTTCATTGTGGCCAAGTCTTTCCTTTCTACACTATTCTGCGGCAGCTCTCCTAGGGTTTCAAGTAACATGAGAAAGAAAGATATTTTGGAGGTCGTTCTTGTTTAATTATTTGTTTGTTTGCTTGTTTTCTAGGTAAGATATCTAAGAACCAAGAAAACTCTTAAAAGAATTTGGCTTTATATTTAGATTTTAGTCAAAACATCCATTGGTTTCATAAAGTAGAAGAAGGTAGCTTTTTCTCCATAAACACATTCCCTGGGGATCGTACCTATGGAATAAATGCAACACTCTAACTAACTGAAGTCTCATTTTGTCTCATTAGCCCAATATGACTTGCATGGGCTAATAAATACTGAGCAGAAAAGGCTTCAGCTGTACTTGAGTAGAAGCATAACACACCAGCATGGGTTGGGAGAATACACTAACAGAAAGTGTTTGCCATGCTAGAATGAAGATATGAGTTCTGATCCCAGGTAGCATGTATAAGCCATGTACAAAGGCATAGGTCTGTAATCACAGTTCTGGAAAGTTGGAGACAGGGGGATCTTTGAAGTTTGCTGGCCATCTATTCTATCCAACTTGTTGAATTCAGGTTTAGTAACTGAAAAACTATGTTCCAAAACAGGATATGAGGCATAGAGGACAACTGCATATATATGTTAAAGTGTTCCTTTGGGTGAGCACACATGCACACATACACAGGCACACACACAGAGACACATTGCACCTTCATAATTATACAAATATACACCTGTGCACACACGTGCAAACACAGGAACATAAGTACACATACCTTCATGAACACATATCCTTATATAAACACATTCATATGCAAATGTGTACACACAAAATGCATACACATTCATATATGCAGGTATTCATACATACACACACAGAGGCACCATCATGGTTTCCTACCTACTGTTTCTTCTTCCTCCTGTCAGAAAACAGTATTCCAAGATAGAAATGCATCTTTCATCTTTAAATAAAGATGACACAGTAAACAGAGTAACATGTAAGTTACAGACAACACATACACAGTAAGGATGTTAGCACTGTAAGCCAACGAATTTTGAGTATTCTTTGTCACTGCAGCAAATCCCAGCCCATTAACAGAAATAGTTGGGATATGTTTGCTATGAGCCTCTATGTGCATTATGTCATTTGAGTATCAGGCTATTTAATATTCCCATTTTCATGATCGTGAACTGTAAGCTTGAAGAGCATTATGAAGTAGAAAATAAAAATCATTCAAGAGATGGAGCACAGGCTTAGGAAAGTTCTCTTGATTCCTCTTTCAGCTCGTTGTCTTTAATCATATCCAGTTCCATAAATGAGCTGAGTCCAGGCAGTTCCTGGGCTCTCTGGAAGTTACATTAATCCATTCAGGGGACTAAGTGCACTTTCCGCAAAGAGAACATGAATTATTAAACATTATCCTAGTGACCTGGGAAGTTCATGCAAAGGGCCTTCCTTACACCCCGCTGTGATTTATTCATCTGTTAGGCCTCATCCAAAGCATGTTAGGACAAATATCATGTCGTGGATGTGGGTGAAATGCCTCCCAGCTGTCAGAGAAGCTACAAATGGGATCTATGATGTCAAATTCTGGGGCAAGAATGGTAGGTCAGTACATACCTATTTATAGACGGCAAAGTCACGGGGTTGCTAGGTCTGGGTTCTGAACTGACTTAAATGGGGCCACATCCACACACATGTGTATGTGCACTTGAGAATCAGGCAGTGTAAAACAGAAAACAACTGAGTAGGGGTAGATTAGGAGATAGAAAACTAAAAAAAAAAAAAAAAAAAAAAAAAAAAAACTAGAAAAAAAAGAGAGGGATCCGTTCCAAATCCAGATGAAAACAGCCAGAAGATGCAGTCACCAATCCTGTAGACATGGTTATGATGATCTTTTAAGCATCAATTTACTGGTAAGAAAATTGGACTCTGTATTTACATTTTAAATATTTCAATTAAGCTGTGGTTCTGCTCTTTACTTTTCATAAAATGTATTTTTTACACTCTCTTTTTGTTAGCTCAGAACAACCACTTCTCTTTCCCTCTCTCAAATGAGATACCGTGAATGCTTGCCAGAAATATCAAGTTAATGCCCAAGCCAGCTCTAGTTCTGATTTATCTTCCACGTTGACTGGGAATAAAGGGGCCATACATTAAGGAACAAAATTCGTTGCTGCGGTATTTTTAACCTTGTCTTTTAAAGCATTTGGCAGACGTCCAGGCCCTCCATATGTTCACAGTATTAAACTTTACCATAAAAGGAAGTAAAGAGTTACAGTTGAAGAAAGCTGCTATTGTATGGTCTGAAAGTCTGACAGTTAAAAAAAATAATCAAGTCCAACTTGAAATAACAGACGTTCTATGATCCTGCTGAATGTTTAAATCTCACACAACAACATCCTGCTCTCCCTAGCACTGCAGATGCCATCAGTCTCAATGACTCAGAGCAGACGCACTGAGCTTATGAGCCAGAGTTAATAAGGATGCATTCCTGAGTAGTGAGGAATGGGAAGGAAGGCTGCTGAGGAAGGGCCCAGGGACCAGGCCTAGTGCACATAGTCCTGTCTTCCCAGCAGAACTTTGCAGAAGTATGCACGACTGTTATGTAGGAAATATTTTCTTGGGGGAATACACATGAATATATGGATTGAAATAGAATGGCTTTTCATATTTGTAAGTGGAATTAGTGTCTGTTTATGTAAATCAAATCTAAGCAGTCAGCAAGACAGCTCGGTAGGTAAAGGTACTTACTCCCAGTCTTATAGCCTGAGATCAATCCCCAGGATCTATATATCTACATGGTAGATGGGGAAAACCATATCCACCAAGTTGTCTACTGACCTCCATGTTAGTGCAGATTTGTCTTGGAAGCAAACACATACACACAGACACGTATCCCCCCCAACATACACATACATGCAAACACAATGAAATTGTATTTAAAAGACAGATATTTGCTTTATTGATGTTGGTTTTCAGTTCTTATATATTTTAGAGTTGATAGGCCAAATACTGTTGCTCGGCTAATGTAACATGTCATGAAAGAACTAATAATTATATTCTCCTACACCCATAGATCAGTGTCTCAATGAGACATCATTCAAAGATGCTTCCTATTATAGTAGGTGGGAAATAACACAGAATGCCACAATTGGACACTGTGCAGAGAAATCAGAGACCTTGGTGCACTCAGTCCTAAATGGGATGTCCTCATTAATACTCATTCCTTAGGACTCAAGGAGCTAGGGAGAGAGAAGGCAGAAAGATTGTAAGAGCCAGAGAATATGGAGAATCCCAAACAAACAGTGTCTTCTAGAGAAGTAAAGGACTGATGTATATCTGAACTCACAGATACTGAGGCAGGGTGCACAAGGCCTGCAGAGGCTGAAACCAGAAAAAGTCCCGGTGCTGAGTGGATGTGGACACCATCTACCACCCATAACCAAAAATGGTATCAACAATTGACCTTCTGCCTGCAAATGAAAATTAGTTTGCTCCAGTGAAGTCTTGGGGATATTAACCTCACTCACTGCTAGACCCATGCTCAACTGTACATGAACAACTCAAAATGAACTCAATAGTAGTTTTGTAGACATTTTGTCTAAAATTGCTGTGTTTTGGACAATTTTTTGTATTGCTGGTCATTTCCTTGCATATTATTGTCTCAAGTTTTGTGTTTTTATGGGCTTTATTTCTGTGTATAATATATATATTTTTTGTGTGTGTTTGTGTGTATGTGTGTGTTTTAATTCTAATATTTGGCTTGTTTGCCCACTTTTTGCTTTAAAAAATAAAGAAAACAAGAAGCATGGATTCTGGTGGGAGAGGAAGTGTGAAGGACAAGACCAGAATTTAATGTATGATTTTTTTCAATAAAAAGAGAATAAAAACAATATAATTTTTTCATGATATTGATATTTAACTGAAGTAGCCATCTAGCAATCAACTTTTCAAGAATTCTAGACCTAACAATGGCCATGCAAGAGCAAGAATGCTAGCATTTTACCAGTTTTATTTTCCTGGAGGGAAGTCTTGTGGGTCAGAGATGCTCTGAGGAGTCAATCACTGATCAGCCAAAGCAGTTTTGAACAAATTAATTCATTTAAAGAGATGGAGATTTTGTTTTATATTGTCTTTTCTAAGATATAACTCCGCAATATAACATAGTCAAACCATTAAAACTTTATCTTCCTATAACTGGTTGCTTTTCTCCTGCCTTTCAGTTCCCGAATAGCCACCCTGAGCCTTAATATTATTTATAGTTGCTTAGCTGATTGCTCAGTCTTATTGTTATCTAGCTCTTAAAACTTAAATCACCAATTTCTATTATTCCATATTTTACCATGAGGCTTGAGGCTTGTTACCTCATATCTTGCTTCCTAGACACTGCTGGCATCTCCCTTGACTTCCTGTATCCTATTTGGCTTTCCCACTTAGCTATATTTGCCCTGCCATAGGCTAAAGTTGCTTCTTATTTAGCCAATGGTATTAAACATATTCACAGCATACAGAGGGGCATCCCACATCATCTCCCCTTTTCTGTTTAATTTAAAAAGGAAGGTTTTAACTTTAACATTTTAAAATTACATATAACAAAACAGATATCAAACAAGAATTACAGTTACAATATTTAGTTTATTTGAATTTGACAAAATTAAAGAAACCATTCTATCATCTAGTCTATATTTGTTAGTCTAAAGTTTTATATCTAATTCAACTTTTTTTATAACTAAGGAAAACTATAATGTAAGTATCTAGTTTTCAACTCCATCAAAGACTCCATAAGGATATTATATTATCTAAATAAACATGAAGTGCATTGTAACCAACTTCTAAATTCTAGAAATAAGAGAGACATCTGATACCCTGGATGGTCACACAGATTTCTTCTGTAATGTTGGTATCTCCATCTTCAACCTACAGGCCCTACATTATGTGTCAGAATTTTCATTGAAGCATGAAATTTGAATGACTGTCCAACTTATATTGGCAGCTTGTCATCCATCTTCCTCTGCATTCTGCAGAATATCCTATAGTTTCATTTGTGAAGCAGGAACTCTGAAGGACCATCCCACCTTGTTTTGACAAAGTTATCAGTAATTTTCTTATAGGTCCTGAATGTCCAGTTCATGCAGCATAGAATTAAGATGTCCAAGCAAGCACAGTTTCTTGCCCAAATCGCTAGCCTTGCCACATTAAAAACAGGTTCCATAACTTGTTTAATGCTTCTTTAATGCCTATCATCCTCTTCATGTAATTTCTGGTGCCATGAGCAAACACATCTCACTGTCAAGAAATGTCTAAGTTCTTAAAACATGTCATATGCCATATACTATAGGTCTTTGAAGTGTTTGAAGACTGCCTATCCATCTGAAATTTATCTCAGCATATCTAGAAAACCAAAATAATATGACTATAAGTTTGACTATTATAAATGACTATTAATTTGTACTTCTTAACTAATCTAAACCAAAATCCATATCAATATAAAGAATTTTGAGATTAATAGTTGCATTTTGGATTAAAGTGGGTTCTACTATCTACCCCCTTTATCAAAATAATGTACCTTTCCCTATCCTTTCTATATTGTATTCCCATTTCTTCTTTAGAAAGAGATTAACTATGGCCATTAATCACTTATAGGCAAGCCCTTTAAATGAAAGTCATCATTTATAAGCAATATTTGGAAAATTTGGACATAATTCTTTAGAATACTTGTGAGAAATTTGGACATAATTCTTAGACTACTTGATGTTGATTGGGTCCTGGTAATATTATGAGGAACCTGAGAAAATTTAGAATTATGGTTGAAGCTTGGCTGTAGTTGTCTGTGAGACTGCATTGACTCAGCCAGGTGCCTTGAAGCTCTTCTGTAAATAGATCACCTGGATCATCATTCCCATTGTAAACCTCTTATAGATCTTGATTGATCAAACCATATTAGCCTGAAATGAATGCACAGCTTCTTATTTTCTTTGGAAACAAAAGCAGAATGTATTTTCCAAAGCAATATATCCTTAGACTCAAATTTTGAAGTCAAGGTATCTTCATGTTGGTTTAGATTAGCAGCTCCCACAATCAAATGTCTTTCTGTACTTAGCCCATTAACAGTCAAAAAGTTCAAAGAAGGAACAATAGTATACATAATTCAGACTCTGAAGTTTCCA
The DNA here is from genome assembly GCF_903992535.2 of Arvicola amphibius. NCBI lineage: Eukaryota > Metazoa > Chordata > Mammalia > Rodentia > Cricetidae > Arvicola > Arvicola amphibius. The sequence continues at coordinate 29,163,597 of NC_052061.1, read as the reverse complement.
TTTTACATGGCTTATTATAATTTTTGTTACTCTATTTTCTTTTTAACAACTCAATTTATTCTCTTTAAATTATTCTACTAATCTGTGACTCTATTTTTTATCCTCTCTATCTCCCAAGTCTATGCATATTTGTCAAACACTTTGTGACCTGTTTAGAGGCCTTTTAGTCTGAATCTGTCTTTCTTGTGTATTTGTAATCACTTTTAACCAGATGAGTTTTAAAAATGCTTAGCAGGTATGGCTAGGTCCAAAGCCATGCCTTTTCAACATGGCAGAAGTACCAAAGAGCATCACGCTATGTTCCAATGATGCCATTAGATAGCATGCAACTGGCACACACTCTTTTTTTATTTGTATGAGAAAAAAGCTAAATCTGACACACAGTGTGAACTGTTTAGTCTCTCTGTACTGAGGCCTGTGTAAGACTAGAAACACACCATGCCACTTAGCTCATGGCAGGTGGTGGGCAATTCCATCTTGTAGGCAGCTGTTGGGAGACATGAATCTGCACTACTGCTGTCATGAGACTGTGAAACTAGAAAGACCAGAGTGGCTCTATTTCTGTGTGTTTAGAACATTTTTTAAAAAGCTTTGTTATGCCCTATAGAAATTCAAGAGCCCCATGATGGTGCATCCCACACCATCTTCCCTCCTTAAACTACCAAGAATTAAAGTTACAGCTGTGTACCCAACATACTAGGTGCTAAAACATGTATTTGAGAAATACTTGGAAAGCAAATGTAGAGTAAATATAAAACCAGAAAGGCGAGACAAAGCAATAGTAGAACAAAAGCATGAATTGTTTTCCTGATTCTTACTGAGGCCACATTTCAGATACAGCAAGTGAGTCAGATAACTAAATAATTCAATAGGCTGGCAAATGCACAAAACACAAAGTTATACTCCAAATGTAATTCTGAAACAGAAAATGAACATTACTAGAAAAGTGAATTAAACATAAATGAAGTCTATAATTTCTCTAATGCTTTTGTTGTCCTAACATATTGTTTTTTTAGTTATTTAATTTTGTAATTATAATGACATCATTTCCACATTTCCTCCTTCCAAATACTTCAATATTCACTTCCTTGCTCTTTCAAATTCATGAATTCTTTATTCATTACTTGTTATATACTTATGTGTATATGCATATACATATATTTTTAAAATACATAAATATAATCTGATCAGTTTTTTTCTTGTGTGTTTGTTTTTCGAGCTTACCATTTGGCATTGGACAATAATTGCTATGCCATTTACTGGTAATAATCATTCTCCCACTCAGGTGCCTTTAGATCTTTGTATAGGATTGAGGCTCTATGGGATTTACCTCTTCCCCTCAATGAGCAAAATATTCTTTGCCACAGAAGACCATTATAGAAAATTTTCACCAATCAAAATGCAGAGTTATGGAGCCCAGTCTTAATGGATAAACCTACAAAACAAACTCCCACACTTACAATTCACGGAACATTGTGGAAGAGAAGCCAGAAATATTGAAAGGACCAGAGAGTGTGCTGTGATATTGTGTCTTCTAGTAACATCAGATGTTACATCCACAAAGTCTGAATGAACATGACTGTCTAAACATTAACTAGTATCTTAAAGTAGTTAGCATTAAGAGAGAGAGGAGGGCCTGGAAGAATATCTTGCCACCTTTGTCTTATAAAATTGATAATTTCCCTAGATTCAAATTTTATGACTATAATTCAATGCGAGAATAAATACAGTAAAGTGGGAATGAATAAAGATAGCAACACTATGTAAAAATACAGATTTTGGCACTCTGTACCTGGAATAAAATATATCCTAACTGCATGGTCTTTAAATTCCTCACAAAATCAAAATCATTTGTATTTAAAGAAGCATTTGCTCCAAAAGAATATTTTGAAAATTTTCCTGTTGTTGTGGGATTTTTATAGATAGTTGATTTGTATCATTTACCAATTTCTGAAAATTTTTGATAAAAATGCTTATTGTCATTAAATAAAATAAAGGGTAATTTACAGTTTAATGAAAGAAATTATTATCTTTAAATAATTATTTTATATTAAAATATTTCCACAACATAATATTTTTATTAATTCTTTGGGAATTATATACAATACATCTATTCACATTTTTTTTTTTTTTTGGTTTTCGAGACAAGGTTTCTCTGTAGCTTTGGAGCCTTTTCTGGAACTAGCTCTTGTAGACCAGGCTGGCCTCGAACTCACAAAGATCCGCCTGCCTCTGCCTCCAGAGTGCTGGGTTTAAAGGCGTGTGCCACCACCTCTTGACAGTATCCAGATCAAGTGCACCAAGTGCCTCTAACTACCCAGTCTGTGAGCTTGATATGCATAACATAAAATATTAGATTGTTTCTCTCACTCTTCTTACCACATATTTCCTCCTCCTTTCTTTCATCTCTATTCTTTCTTCTCTTCTCACCCTAATTATACCTACGTTAATTTTTTCCATCCATGTCTATCTGATTGGTATCTCTCTGATCTGTTAAACACTCGGGTTTATGGACATTTTCTGATCAATTGATGGCACATCCCCTGTCAAATATCTCTTCCTTCTACTATATGCATCTCCAAAAGTTAAATCTGAGAAATTTACAGCTTTTATTATTTGTTTGTGTTGGTTATTGGACCCAGCCCCTCAATCATACTAGGCAAGCACTATACCAGTGAGCTATATCCCAAATGCAGTTCTAATTTTAAAATCCAAATCAATTTCTTTTTCTTCTTCTTCTTTTTTTTTTTTTTTTTTTTTTTTTTTTTTTTTTTTTTTTTTTTTTTTTTTTGGCCCTGTTCACTTTACAAGATAAAATGGCCAGTGTCCACACAGAAACATTACTGAACATTCAGTATACTTTTGTATTGTTTGTTCAATTTGTCATATCAGCCTGCACTTCTACTGTGAAGAAGCCTCCTCTTCCTTGGATATAGTTTGACAAGCCTTGCCTAAAGAACACATGCAATTCATTCTCTGTAATATTCTGAACTACTGTCAGCTGATTTACACTTTTCCTCTTCTATCATTACAGAAGTGGCGTTCTCTAACTTACCTCCTTTTTATCTGGAAAGATTATTCCCTGATCTTGTCTACCATAAGCACACCTAATACCACATCTTGTAATGAGTTGCTTTATGTCATAATTCATGCTGAATATATATGCATATGTTTCCTCAGACCAGAGAAATGTGTCATACATGCAACCCAAAAGGAAATAGTTGATAATTTAATTGACAAATACTATTTGAATGCATACTGTGCATAAGAAATTTCCATCATTAATATGTTTAATAAAGTATCTCTAAAAGGCCCAGATAAAATGCAAATAAGATACTTGTTTGACATTCATTAAGTTAGTGTGCAATGTCCATCAAGCTAACGTTTAATTGAATCATACTTTATGAAGCAGAGAGGGGTTGTTAATGTAAATAAACTCAGATACATAAAAGGTTCATAAAAATTCTTCCTCTCCTTTTTATTTTTCCCATCCTCCTTGTCATGGTGTCTTCATCCTCCTCTTCCTCCTTCACATTTTCTTTTCCCTCCTCTCCCCCCTTATCTATCCCTGGCTTTTCTTTCTTCTCTGCCCTCCTCTTCCATTCTCTTTTATTTGTCTTCTAGGGTTTCTTCTTCTCTTTCTTCATCTTCAAACTGAACATATAGTTTAAAACTGTTTTCAGTGCAATGAAAACAGAGATGTGCAAGGAGCTGGACACTAAGAGACATGTTCAAAATTGTTCAGGACAGCATACGCTCAGAGAAAGTGTGGCCTTTCCATACAACTGAGAATACACTTAAGAAGGAAAATCTCTACTCTACAAAATCACAGCAAATAAGGTCCTGGTGTAATTCAGCTGGAGTCTACCCAACACAGGCATCTGTCCATTTGGTAGTGTGCAAGTTTCTTACCTTTGAGTTAACTGTATGCAAAATTAGTTAAAACATCCTCAAATCATGTAGTTTATTATCTTATATTTTTATTGAAAAATATTCTTTTTTTCTTCTTTTCCTCATTTTTTTATTAAAGATTTCCATCTCCTTCCCTCCTCCTCCCCCTTCCCTCCCCTCCCTTCCAACCATACCCCCACTCCACCCCTCTCCAAGACAAAGAGGAGGACTGAGAAACCAAAGACAACGGCAATGAACGGGAACTCTACAGCATGGACGGGCTCACTGTGAGCCTTGTCAGTTTGGTTGCTCACCTTCCTGGACTTAGGGGGAGCTGGGAGGACCTTGGACTTAACATAGTGAAAAATATTCTTTTATATAATACGTCCTGACCAATTTTCCTTTCCTTCACTCATCCAGTCATCTCCCACCCCCATTTTCCTTCAGAAAAGAGTAGGACTCCAAGAGACAATAACCAAACAAGACAAACCAAGATACAATAAAACAAGGCAAAACCCGTTATATCAAAGCTGACCAAGTCAACCAGTAGGAGGAAAAGATTCCCACTAGCTAGTAAAAGAGTCAGAGACACACCTGCTCCCACTGTTAGCAGTCTTAAAAACTCACAAGCTAACATCCATAACTTATATGCAGAGGACCTCTGTGCAGACCTGTGCAGGCCCTGTGCTTAGCGCTTTAGTTTCTGTGAGCCTGTAGGAGTGAGCCCTGCTTAGTTGATTCTCTGGGCCATGTTCTCCTGGTATCCTCTACCTTCTCTTGCTCTTACAATCCTTCTTCATCTTCCACAGGACTCTTTAGGCATAATATCTGGCAGTGGATTTTTCATCTGCTACTAACTACTACTGGAGGACGTCTCTCTGATGACCACTGGACAAGGTATCCAGCTATGAGTAGAGTGGAATATCATTAGGAAAATTCAGTTCCTTTATTTTTATGTATGTATCTGTCTGCATCTCTATGCATTTGTGAGGAGCCTGATGTAAGTTCTGAGAAATGAAGTCATGTCCTCAAGAAAAGCATATTAACCATTGAGTAGTACTCCAACTCCCAGGCAGTTTAAATAATAAAATTATGAAGTCCATTTACTATGAACTGTGTTATCAGTATCAGCTAGTTTATCCATCTTTGTTTTTTATTTAGCTTTGGGATTTATTTCCTTTGTAGTAATAGTATCCTTTATTTAATTCTGCCTTTGTTTGTTGTCAACCCTTCAGAATACGTCTTTCCGGTGGGAATAATGATATTGCACATTCTTGGAAGCATAATTAGGAGATCGATCAACCTGTAGAGTTCTGAAATGAACCAGGCACTGGGCTGTGCAGTGGCCTGAGTCATGAGAAGAACAGGGGCAATGGTATTGTGAAGTGGATGCTGTTCTCAGGTCAGAAGATCACACTCAGACACTAACAGACAAAAGAGCTATATTGGCTACTCTAATCTGAAAAGTGTCAAAAATTGCCTTGTTTCTTTTTCTATTCCTGCCTTATATCTTTTTCATACTGGTCTACATTTTCCCATCATTTTATTAGCTTTATTTTCACTAATACCGTCTGTGTGGCCAGAAATAAACATGGCCATGGAAGCTCTTTGCTTGTAAAATTAAGACATCATTTTACTTTATTTTAATCTTATGTGTTTGACTGTTTTGCCTACATGTATGCCTGTACACCACATATGTGACTGGTGCTTTCAGATGTTAGATGAGGGTATTATATCCCCGGAACCAATTGTTATGAGTCACCATTTGTGTTGTGGGAAACAAAGTGGGTATTTCACAAGAGCTACTTTGGTCTTAGATGCAGAGCCATCTTTTTTTCATCTCAGGGAGAGGGAGCCACTCTGTTTATCTTCCTATATCCATCCCCTTTTCCTTTTGCTTCTGCTCTTTTACCTAGAATTCCCTCTTCTCCGAGCTCTCTACAGTAAGTCTTATATAAGAACAATCATTGTCCCAACTTAGGACTGCCATGATTATCCTTCTGAAGAATCTTGATGGCTTCAGAAAAAGGCAATGGAGAGTCGTGATTATCTAGGCTGGAAGAACTTCAGGAATGCTGAATGACCATCGAAGAGCCCACAATAAAAACCTCTATTAGGCTCATAGGTGAAAAATATAATTCAGCGATACATTTGTCAGTTGCCAATTTGTCAAAAGGAAATATCAACATACTTGGTGAGATAGCTTTAAGGAAGCTAATATTCTTTCATAACGATACCAGGAGACTCATAGCTTTAACTGTCTGAGATTTCTTTGAGGCAAATATCTTATCTGACACATTGAAACCTCTCTCATGGGAGGCATCCCACACACAGAATTTTGGTTAGTCAGGGTTTCTTTTAAAGGAAGACAGGAGTTTTAAATTTATAATCCCAATTTGTGGCTTCATTAGAAATTCCTAACCTTTATTTTTGCACCTGTTATGGATTTAAAGAGAGATCAGTTGTAAAGTGCAGAATTCTGTACTTTACCTCCCTACCTCCAAATTTTCCTTATTATTAACACAATGCATCTGTCTTTTTACATTCACTACAAGTGCCTAATCAATATTGATACATTATTTAACATCGCTGGCTCACACTAGAATTTGTTTTTTTTTTGTTGACTATTCTACCAGTTTTAACAAATCTATTATGTTATAATCCACTATTATGATATCACACACAATAATTTATCTGTGTTCTTTGCATCCATTATGGCAAACCGTGACAACCAACCACTGATCTTATGATTCTCCCAGTTTTGTTTTTTTCCAAAATGTCATGTAATTGAAATCAGACAGCATAAAGTCCTTTTCACCTGGAGTATTTCACTTAGTACTTAAGATTGTTGCATGTCCTTTATTTTTTTTAGTTGTGTTTTTATGATTAAAACATTAAGTTATCGAATTCACCTTAGTTCACATCCCTCCACTCCAATTTCCCCCATGCCTTCTCACCACTGTACCACTATTCTCCCGCAACTTCACATAATGTGTGTGTGTGCGCGTGTGTGCGTGTGTGCGTGTGTGTGTGAGTGTGTGTGAGTGTGTGTGTGTGCGTGTGTGTGAGTGTGTGTGTGCGCGTGTGTGTGAGTGTGTGTGTGAGTGTGTATGAGTGTGTGTGTGTGCATGTGTGTGTGTGCGTGTGTGTGCGTGTGTGTGTGCGTGTGTGCGCGTGAGTGTGTGTGCGTGTGTGAGTGTGTGTGTGCATGTGTGTGTGTGCGCGTGTGTGTGCCTGTGTGTGTGTGCGTGTGTGTGTGTGCGTGTGTATGCGTGTGTGTGTGTGTGCCTGTGTGTGTGCGCGTGTGTGTGCGTGTGTGTGTGAGAGTGTGTGTGTACGTGTGTGCGTGTGTGTGTGCACGTGTGTGTGCATGTGTGCGTGTGTGTGCGCGTGTGTGTGTGCATGTGTGCGTGTGTGTGCGTGTGTGTGTGTGAGTGTGTGTGTACGTGTGTGCGTGTGTGTGTGCACGTGTGTGTGCATGTGTGCGTGTGTGTGCGCGTGTGTGTGTGCATGTGTGCGTGTGTGTGCGTGTGTGTGTGTGAGTGTGTGTGCGCGTGTGTGTGTGTGCCCGTGTGTGTGTGTGTGTGTGTGTGTGTGTGTGCGTGTGTCTGTGTGTGTGTGCGTGTGCGTGTGTGTTTAAACCCACTGTGTCCAGTGTGTGCTTGGGTGTAGGGTCTTCTGGAGTATGGATAGCCTCTTGGGTGCCGCATCCCTGAAGAAAACTGTTTCTCCTTCCCCAGCAACCATCAATTTTCAATATCTCCTCAGTAAAGGATGAAACTTTTTAACTCTTTCCTTATTCTTTTAATGACGTAGATCTTATTTTACCTTCTTGTTAAGTGATATTGCATTATATTGGTATATAAACTACAATCTTCTTACCACTCACCTACTGAAGGCTATGCCAATTAATAGCATATATTGATAATTGTAAAATGAATCTAGCATCAACATTTTTGTACAAGTTTCTATGTGAGCAACTGCTTTTAACTCATTTGAGAATATATTCTGGACCCTGACTGCTGGATTCTAATGGAAGCCTTTGACACATTTTGTAAGAAAGATGCCAAATTATCTTCGAAAGAATGGTCACCACTTTGATGCCCACCAACAATGAACAGAAGTTTTTTGTGCTCTACATTAGGCAAACATTTGGTACTGTTGATGCTTGAGCTACTGGCCATTTTAGTAGACGTGTAGGAGAAGAGGTGAGTCCTCAAACAATTTCCTCCACATATACCCAGAGATGGCACTTTCTACATCCTTGGGGCTTTGTTCTTCATTCTCATCGTGCCAATATATCTTAAAGGTGATCGGGGTGGGCTATATGTAATTCACAGAGATTACAATTTGCCAGTATTTCTTAAAATCAGTGACTGCTATTGCTTTTCTTGTTTATAAATACCAAGATTTTGTCAAGAGAACTCCACATCCTCATGACTAAGCTGAGTCGTTTTGACTTTGAGCAATGGCTTTAAGATTCTGAACTTCCAATTTGTCATTTGTACAATAAAAACATCTGGCAGGATTGGATGGAATAGCTGCCATGAAGGCTCAGGACAGAAAGTAGCAAAGGCAGCTGTTCAACCAACTGTTCTCTTCCTCTTCCCCCAGATACTTCCTGGTCACAGATTTCCATTCTTGCAGCTGATTGCTCCAATGCCTAATTCGCCTAATTCCATTGGTGGAATAACCAGATCTGGTCCTCATTTCCTGTGTCTGCCAAGTTCATGTTATGTCTCAAAGAAATATGGCATGAATAGAAAGGTGATAGATAATCATGAAAATATAGAAAAGACTCTGCTTGAGCTTTCTTTTATGAGGTTAGTTCTGGGTTTTGCTGCTATCTCCACTTTTTTCTTGACTATGTGGTTTCTTTGTGTCCCTTTATCTATGTCACCCCTGCCATAATCTCTAACATAAAAGATCGGTTTAGACATCATATTTTAGTTCTGATACTTGATATGTTAATTTTCTTGGTTTTGATACAAAGCAAAGAATGAGACAATCCAGCTTCTGATCATATAATTTCTACAAATACCTGTGTATACTTGAATCAAGATCACTGCATTTATACATTCCAATCAAGATTTTTTCTTTCTCCATCATGTTGTCTTGAAACACATCATTCTGTTCTTCTACTAAAAATATGCAGGGAGGGGAGCAGAGAAAAAATAGAGCTCAATAAGAATGAAACAAAAGGAAAGTACATCTGAATCCAGAATAAGCCACTTCCATGCAAAAAGAAAGGAAGGAAGGAAGGAAGGAAGGAAGGAAGGAAGGAAGGAAGGAAGGAAGGAAGGAAGAAAGGAAGGAAGGAAGAAAATATGACTTCTCAGGAGCCAGAAGTCAGGCAAAGTGGTGCCTTCCTTTACTCCTAACACATAGGAAGCTGAAGAAGAAAGATCATGCGTTTGTAATCCTGAGCTAAATTTAAAGTTAGGACCTTATCTCATAAAACACAAGTACCCTAAACAAAAAAAGTAACATTTAGGGTGTCCTTTCATTATATTTCTTCACTGTATTACCCCTATTTTAATTTGAAAGAATGTGCTTTAAAATGAAAGCTTATACTTATTTATGACGAAATTCACTCTTTGGATGTACACACCATCATGTGTGTTAACAAAAGCCTATAGACTTAGAATATAAATAACCACATACAAACACAGCCAGAAAGAGAGAGAGAGAGAGAGAGAGAGAGAGAGAGAGAGAGAGAGAGAGAGAGAGAGAGAGAGAGAGAGAACTTGCTGATGGCTAAAAGTATTTCAGTTAAATATTGTTTATTTTATTTTATTTATTCTAAGATTTTATTACAAGAATTATCTTCCAATCATAGCCTCTCATATGGGAGAAAAAGTACAATAAAATTATTTGTTTAAATTTTTATGAAATGTCACCTGTTAGATATCAATAGTCTTGAGATAATTCAAGAACTGTAGAGAATGAAAATTTCCTAATGAAGACTATTATGTTAATGGCAAAAATCTGATAAAGACAATGAACTATTTCTTACATTCACAGGAATTCCATCAGCAAAAACCAGAGACTCAGATTTGAAGGTCATGGCTTGGTCTGATTTAGAATTAGGATGAAAAAATAAATAATAAAAATAAAAGTCTTTTAAAAAGGCCTTATGTATATCCCAGATGATCTTACTGTGGGGAGTCTTGGAAATTATTACAATGTTTATAGAGTAGGACTTAAAGATATGGGGTATTTTTCCCTAGCACAGTATTCTATCAAATCATTTAGATAGCTAAGCCTGTATTGATCTCTACATTCTCAAATATGAAAACCAACTTGTCAGTAATAAAAAGAAAGTGGTCAGAGACCTCCTAGGAATTTCCTGCTAGAAAAAAAGATTGCTCTTTGCTGTCCAAAAGCTCAGCATGTTAAAGCACACTTTGAATTGGTCTTTCAGCAGATAATGAGGTGGTAACACAATACGGGGCTGTAACAGAAATGGATCGAGTGAAAAAGAATTTCTCAGGATATGAGCTGTGATATGTATACAAACCAGGCAGCAGTCATTAATAAAATGCCTTCATTGGACCCACTCTCAATCTATCTTCCCTACGCAGTTGGGTGCTAGGATTTTTTTTTTTTCCAAAGAATAACACATCAAACAACACATCTGCGTGGTTAATGAAGGTGTCAGACTGGAGTTGGGTTTTAAAAATGGAAATCCTTGGCATACTGCAAAAGGGAGATAAGATACTTTTTACGGATTGCAAGAACTTAAATACTTAGAATAGCTTTCATAGAATGTACTTTAGTCTTAATAATATCCAACCCTGCATGGTTTACAGTGAATGAATGAGGAGAGGATGTATTTTACATTGCATAATTACAGATAAGCTATTTTGAAGTGAAAGGAAGAGATGCCACCCAATATCTCCCTCCCACCTCTGTGTGTGTGCTTTTCCTTTTCATTTAAGGGGGGTTTAATGCTAATGTCTTTTTACTTTTTCATTTTATAGATGAGAAAAACTGGTGACTTACCCTCGTCATCTCACCATAATTTATAACAACTCAGATTAGAATGCAAACAGAATATTTTTGATATTAATTTAAAATTGTGTTAAGTGTACAGTTAGGGTATGAAGACACTTGGAAATTTTTGTTTGGCCCTAAATGTAAAGAAAACGAGTCTTGAAATTCCTTGCCATGCCTCTTCTTCTTCTTCTTCTTCTTCTTCTTCTTCTTCTTCTTCTTCTTCTTCTTCTTCTTCTTCTTCTTCTTCTTCTTCTTCTTCTTCTTCTTCTTCTTCTTCTTCTTCTTCTCCCTCCTCCTCCTCCTCCTCCTCCTCCTTCTTCCTCTCCTTCTCTTCCTCCTCCTTCTCTGCCTTCTCCTCCTCCTCATCCTCCTCCTCCTTCTTCCTCTCCCTCTTCTTCTCCTCCTTCTCCTTCTTCCTCTTCTTGTCTTCTTTGCTTTTAGAATGAACTTGCTTAATATTTGGCTGGAGTAAAGGCTCAGGGATTAAGAATATTGGAGAGAAACTCAAGGCCATCCCACTAAATTCAGGAACGTGACAAGGCTGTCCACTCTCTCCTTATCTCTTCAATATAGTGCTTGAAGTTCTAGCAATAGCAATAAGACAAAACAAGGGGATCAAGGGGATTCGAATTGGAAAGGAAGAAGTTAAACTTTCGTTATTTGCAGATGATATGATAGTGTACATAAGCGACCTGAAAAACTCCACCAAAGAACTCTTACAGCTGATAAACTCCTTCAGTAACGTCGCAGGCTACAAGATCAACTCCAAAGAATCAGTCGCCCTCCTATATACAAAGGATAAGGAAGCAGAGAATGAAATCAGAGAAGCGTCACCTTTCACGATAGCCACAAATAGCATAAAATATCTTGGGGTAACTCTAACCAAGGAAGTGAAAGACCTATTTGACAAGAACTTTAAGTCTTTGAAGAAAGAAATTGAAGAGGATACCAGAAAATGGAAGGATCTCCCTTGCTCTTGGATTGGGAGGATCAACATAGTAAAAATGGCAATACTACCAAAGGCAATCTATAGATTTAATGCAATCCCCTTAAAGATCCCATCAAAATTCTTCACAGATCTTTAGAGGAAAATAATCAACTTTATATGGAAGAACAAGAAACCCAGGATAGCCAAAACAATCTTATACAATAAAGGAACTTCTGGAGGCATTACCATCCCTGACTTCAAACTCTATTACAGAGCTACAGTATTGAAAACAGCTTGGTATTGGCATAAAAATAGAGAAGTCGACCAATGGAATCGAATAGAAGACCCAGATCTTAACTCACAAACCTATGAACACCTGATTTTTGATAAAAGAGCTAAAAGCACACAATGGAAGAAAGAAAGCATCTTCAACAAATGGTGCTGGCATAATTGGATGTCAACCTGTAGAAGAATGAAAGTAGATCCGTGTCTATCACCATGCACAAAACTCAAGTCCAAATGGATTAAAGACCTCAATATCAATCTGAACACACTGAACCTGTTAGAGGAGAAAGTGGGAAGTACTCTACAACATTTGGGCACAGGAGACCGCTTCCTACGTATAGCCTCAGCAGCACAGACATTAAGGGCAACATTGAATGAATGGGACCTCCTGAAGCTGAGCAGCTTCAGTAAGGCAAAGGACACTGTCACTAAGACAAAAAGGCAGCCTACTGACTGGGAAAAGAACTTCACCAACCCCGCAACAGACAAAGGTCTGATCTCCAAAATATATAAGGAACTCAAGAGACTAGACTTTAAAATGCTAATTAACCCAATTAAAAAATGGGGCACTGAACTGAACAGAGAATTCTCAACAGAAGAAGTTCGAATGGCCAAAAGACACTTAAGGGCATGCTCAACCTTTTTAGCAATAAGGGAAATGCAAATCAAAACAACGTTGAGATACCATCTTACACCTGTCAGAATGGCTAAAATCAAAAACACCAATGATAGCCTTTGCTGGAGAGGATGTGGAGTAAGGGGTACACTCCTCCATTGCTGGTGGGAATGCAAACTTGTGCAACCACTTTGGAAAGCAGTGTGGAGGTTTCTCAGGAAATTTAGGATCAACCTACCCCAGGACCCAGCAATCCCACTCTTGGGAATTTACCCAAGAGATGCCCAATCATATTACAAAAGCATCTGTTCAACTATGTTTATAGCAGCATTATTTGTAATAGCCAGAACCTGGAAACAACCTAGATGCCCTTCAGTGGAAGAATGGATGAAGAAAGTGTGGAATATATACATATTAGAGTACTACTCGGCGGTAAAAAACAATGACATCTTGAATTTTGCATGCAAATGGAGGGAAATAGAAAACACCATCCTGAGTGAGGTAACCCAGGCCCAAAAAAATGAACATGGGACGTACTCACTCATAATTGGTTTTTAAGCATAAATAAAGGACATCGAGCCTATAATTCGTAAAAAATCCTAGAGAAGCTATATAAGAAGGTGAACCCAAAGAAAAACATATAGTTATCCTCCTGGATACTGGAAGTAGACAAGATTGCCGGACAAAAAATGGGAATATGGGGGTGGGGTGGGATGGGGGGATGGGAGGATGGGGAGAGAAAAGTGTGAAGTGGAGGATGGGAAGAGCTTGGGGGCATAGGATGGTTGGGATATAGGAAGGGTGGATATGGGAAAAAGGAATTATATATCTTACTTAAGGGAGCCATTCTAGGGTTGGCAGAGACTTGACTCTAGAGGGGTTCCCAGGTGTCCAGGAAGACGCCCCCAGCTAGGTCCTTGGGCAGCTGAGGAGAGGGTGCCAGAAATGTCCAGATCCTATTGTCATACTCATGAATATCTTGCATATCACCATAGAACCTTCACCTGGCATTGGATGGAGAAAATGACAGAGCCCCACATAGGAGCACCGGACTGAGCTCCCAAGGTCCTGATGAGGAGCAAAAGGAGGGAGATCATGAGCAAGGAAGTCAGGACCGTGAGGAGTGCATTTACCCATTGAGACAGTGGGACAGATCTAATGGGAGACCACCAAGTCCAGTTGGAATGGGACTGATGGAACAGGGGACCAAACCGGACTCTCTGAATGTGGCTGACGGTGGAGGAGGACTGAGAAACCAAGGACAACGGCAATGAGCATGAAGTCTACAGCATGGACAGTCTCACTGTGAGCCTTGTCAGTTTGGTTGCTCACCTTCCTGGACTTAGGGGGAGCTGGGAGGACCTTGGACTTAACATAGTGAAGGGAACCCTGATGGCTCTTTGTCTTGGAGAGGGGTGGAGTGGAGGTATGGGTGGAAGGGAGGGTAGGGAAAGGGGAGGAGGAGGGAAGGAGATGGAAATTTTTAATTAAAAAAATAAATAAATTAAAAAAAGAATATTGGTTGTTCATCCAGAGCACCACAGTTCTTCCCACATTGTGGTTGACAAACATCTGTAACTCCAGTTCCAGAGGAGCTAATGCCCTCTTCTCACCTTTGTTGGCACCAAGCATAAATGTGGTGCACAGTCATACATGCCACAAAACACGCACAAAGATATAATAAAGGGAGAACGTATTCTATGCCATTATATGTTTCAATTATAAAATTTATTTTTTATTTTACAAGAGCTTACATTTAAGAGTCCACTGTGTATAACATCATTATTAAATACAGTAGACAAAACGAGCTGAGCAAAATTGTCATTTCTCCCTTCTTCCTGATTGCAGATGCAATTCGACCAGCTGCTTTCAGATGTTACTCTTGAGTTTTCCATGATTGTCATAACTATGAACTGTGAGCCAAAAGAAACCTTAATTTCTTAAGTTGTGCTTTTAAAGGTTTTTTTATCACAGCAAAATCGTGACAAAGATAATATAGGTAACCTAAAAATGAAAGATAAAAATAGACTCTTGTTGAAATAATTTAAAATATCTTTATGACTTGGGAAATCAAAAATAATTTTGAAAAGAACATAAAAAGGATAAATGATAAATTGTGCTACATCAATTAATTTTTTTGTAAAACCTAACCTTTTTGAGAGACAGAGTTGGAGATATACATGTGTGTAGGTACTATTTAATCTATAAAACATTTATGAAATACCAATAATAGAAACAATTTGAGTTTCACAACCTGATTCTTAGAATTTAGTTTGGTGAAATCCCTTCTGAAATATAAAAAATAAGATAAAACAGTTAAACAGAATAAATATACCTCATGACCTCTGTTAAGATTCATAGAGTTGCATTTTTCTTTTATAGAGCAATGGGATTTTAAGATAATTACTATATCTATTGTCTTTGTTCCACTATATATATATATGTATATATACATACATATATTTTGTATTTTATTATATATGTGTGGTTGTCACATATATTGTTATAAAGTATAGTATAATATAAATATTAAAAATAGTGCCATGAGTCATAGCACATGATATAGAAGGCAGTAGCTATTCTTTCACTTATATGAACACACACTTTTAAGGACTCTATCTTCAAAGAACATAACTTGCCCATTTTAAAACATGCAACCCAGGCAATTCTAACTCAAGAGGATTCTTGGACCATATTGAGAGAATTTATATAAGCAGGCTTTCAACTCTGATATATTGAAGCTCAGTGTGCACCTAGCAGATCAAGAAATGAGAAAGTCATTAGGCCAACTTCAATGAGCTTGCTCACTTCAGAAGTTAGCATGCAGGGTATGTGGTCCCAATGCCAGCTGCAGAATTTGCTAATGTCAAAGTGGCCTGTCGTTCTTGGAATTTTCTCAGTCTTATAAATTTATAGATATTTTGAAGTAGAGAGGGCAGAGGGGCAGGTTCCCAGCGAAGAATATGAAGCATGGAGTGTTTGGTGCAATATTAAGTTCACAGAAAAATCAAGTGGAGGAACTCTGCCATCCACCTGCTGCCTCCCCTGGGAACACCATCTGCTACAAGGTAACATTTGTGACATGGACACATCTGCATTGCTCAGTGTAGGTGTTTGAGTATAGTTTTTAAAGTTTCTATTACTTTATGTTTAAGTTTCGTTATGGCATTTTCCCACACATTTTCTTTGAATTAACCTACATTTTTCATTGCAGAATTTTCACTCGAATTTTATTAATTTGGATCTTTTATACCTTTTATCTTATTTGTCTATTATCATTGTCCTTGTTCCACATTATATATGCATATATAGATCTTTTGTATTTTGTTATATATGTATTGCTGTCATTAATATTATTATAATATAGAGTACAATACAAAGGATTTAAAATAGTGGCATGAATAATAGCACATGACATGGAAAGCAGTAGTGGAGGCTCAGTTTTACTATTACAAACTAACAGGTAATACCTTGTCTAGTTTTAACAAGAAGGTACTTATCACTCTGTGTTTGAAGGTGATGCCAGACAGGATATTTTTTACATATCCATGACGTTTTAGTCATCCTGTTTCTACATTTGTATTCAAACCAGAATCAAATGTTACTTCTAAAGTGGTTTCTCTTAGGGCAAGGGGAACACTTAGAAAGCACTGTTTCATGTAATATGGAGTTGCTTAGGCAAGCGAGGTCATAACCTGATTTCAACAGAAATCTTCCTATTGAGAGTGATATTTGTGTGGGAACCCTACTTTCTTCTGGAATGTTGGAGCCTGCGACTCCCCGCCTACTGCTTGTAACTCTGTTGAAGGTGCTCCAGGATGACTTTCTGTGCACAGGGTTTTGTGAGACAGTAATGGTGTGTGCCATCTGTCTGTCTGTTTGCCCTCTTCCTGGACACTCACTTTGGTGAGACCCCATCAAGTTTACAGAATTCTTTTCGTATTTCTGCACTGTCACTCATCCCGGTAGTGCCAAGGATGGTGGCTTCTCAAGATACATACTCCAAGGCAGTGGTGTAGATGGATGTGACAGTAGAACCTGTGCTAGGCTGACAGTTTCTATGTGCAGGACATATCTAGTCCCTTGTTGTTTCTCCATAAACAGATCAATCTCTCTCCAGCTCACTATTCTTAGACTCCTCATGCTCAGGAGACTGTGAATTTCCTTGAAGCATACTGTGGACACTACCCCAGCCTGAGTCACATGGTACAACAGAGCTCTTACCTGGTTTTTTTCTAATGTTCATACTTCTCCTTACGTTAGGAGTTGTATATTCTGTGTGTTCAGATACATATATGATTGCATCTACCATTATAGTTTGATATGGAATAATCTCACTGTCCTAAAACTTTCTATTATCTACTTCTTTATCCTTGCCACCTTTCCTGCCCACGGTAGGCAATTATCTTTTTTATAGCATTCGTAACTATGCCTTTCTGGAATGTCATATAATTATACTCAGATAATTTGTAGCCTTTGCAGAATGGCTTCTTTACTCCCAACACTATGCCTTTAAGTTCCCTACATGTCTCCTTGTGTTTTGATAGTTTATTTTTTAAATAATATTTTACTCTAAATAAATGTCACCCTTTACCCATTCACCCATTAAAGACATTTTGTTTGGTTCTAAAATTTGCCAGTAATAGTGAAGTCATTGTAGAAGGTTATGTCTGGATGTCAGGTTTCACTTCCTTCGGGCAAATATCAAGTAATGAGATTGCTGAGTTTCATAGTAATTGTGTGCTTCTTTGCACAGTTGCCCACTGCTTTCCAAATTGACTGTGGCAATTTTCTTCTGCACCAGCCAGGGATGTGATGCTGTCATGCCCTTGCCAGGAACTTGTGTTTTCAGTTTAGAGTTTTGTCTGCTCATAGTAGAAGACAAATTTTACACTCAGAAAATTAATTTGAGGGTTTATCATAAGAAAAATATGATTATCAAAATATGAAAGCTCCTTTGATCTCTCCAAGAATTGATTTTTCCATAGAGTGCAACATGTGTACGTTCACATCACCTGGGTATCCACCAGGAGAAAGGCCCCGGGAAGTGGGCTACCTTGTACAATTGGGATATCTATTCTGTTGGTCACTCCCAAAACTCTGTAGTATAGCAATAATAGGGGGTACATTTCCTTTTCCTATAAGTCTCAAGAAAAAAAATCAGTGCAGACAACATCAGTGAAAGGACTCAGGAGGAAGTATTTATGTGTTGGTTTGTTTGTATGTATATGTAACAACAATGGTTAAAGAAGAGGAGGTCAGAGATTTGGGGTGTGGGTGTTTACATGGGAGGATAGGAGGAAAGAAAGAGAGAAGAATTTTGTGTTCATATTTAACTAAATAAACAAAATCTTTAAACATATATTCTAGGAAAGAAAATATTTTATAGTCTTTGTTACATAACTCCTGGGAATGTTATTCCTTAATATGCACATCATTCATTCATAATTTCAGTTGTCATTCTGTGATGACTCCACATCAGTTAACTAGGCATTGGGCCAGTAGATAGATTTTCTGAGCCTGCATCTGTTGCCTAGACACTGTAAACTATCACTTCTCTCTCGCTTAACAGAAAATCAGAGACATATAATTTCCTTCTGATGCTCCTTCTCTCCTGTTCTGGATATTAGACCTGTCACACTCTAAAAGGCATCAAACTACTCAAGAGAAGCAAAAGACTATTCCCCAACACAGTCACAAGTACAGAAAAACAGTGAAAATTAAGACAAATATCTATAGCTGGATTTGAGGCACTTTCTTTAAAAAAGATGGTTACATTGAGTTTCAGGAAATTCTTTGAAATTAATTTTGTATACACAGTGTAGCTGGACTTCTGGCTTTTCCATGTCAGGAGCAATTATCACAAACTGTTGCAAACCATGATGCAGTTACACCTTATAGCTATTGTAATTCAGATTTCAACCCACCAGAGGAAGTATTTCCTGACTGGTACTCCATAAGCAAGCCTTGTGAACCACTGACTCTGAAACCTGTTAAAATAATCTGTAATTTCACTTGTGCTGTAATAGCTTTGATATCCCCCCATTAACATGCATTTTCATATAATGTTTATGTGTAATCTCATGGTCATATCTTAGTCTTATGGGCACATATATCTGTGAATGGCCAGGAAGATGACTTTTCAATTTTGATATATAAAATATATATTACAACATGCTTCATATCTAGATCTATTTGTCCTATGAGGACTGTAGATACTTAAAAGCTTGCTTTGTTCCTTTTTGCTCAGTCTAACTTCATACAATTAGCTCACCTTCACCTCAGAGCAAGTTCAAACTAGGCTAAAGGCTTTTAGTAAGTAGACTAGACCAAAAGTTTAAAGCTCTATAGATATGCACAGAGCTGCAGATGTCCAAGCAAGCATCCTATGAAAAGCATGCCAATTCTTTACTTTCCAGTCTTTAAACAAAAGACCTATGTCTCAAAGATTTTCACACTGGGCACTATACTCTGGTCCTCTGGCCCTGTAACCTTGGACCCTTGTGTTACCATGGCAATGGCTCAGCTCCTAATTTCTAGCCCTAGAAATGTGTTTCTGACCAATGAGAGGTAAGGGTTACAATGTTTTAAACACTTCAAGGTTCCAGTAGGGAGAAGGGTTTTTAGGTTAGAGGAGAATAAGTGAGGAGAAGGTCAGAGGAATTAGAAGTAGGACAGGAGAATTAATAGAAACAGAACAATAAAAGACTGTGTAGTGATAGGAGTGATTGTCTGCTTCCCACCACCTGGCTAGCTTTACCCGAAATAATTACATGGAAACTGTATTCATTTAAACACTGCCTGGCCCATGAGTTCTAGCCTCTTATTGGCTAACTCTCAAATCTTGACTAACCCATTTCTATTAATGTGTATCGCCACTTAACTGTGGCTTACCGGCATGAGTCTAACCACCGTCCGTCCTGGGTAGGTGAGTCTGCCTGACTCTGCTTCCTTTCTCCCACAATTCCTTTCTGTCTTCCCTGCCTACCTACGTTCTGACCTATCAGGCCAAGCAGTTTTCTTTATTAATTAACCAATGAAAGCATCAGATAGAAAGAAGACCCTCCTACATCAAGACTGAATCAGAAAAGCACACAGGGAGAGATTCAGTTGTCCTCAGACATCCTGAGACCTCTGCTGACTTCTCTGAACCCTGAGAGGCACTTGGAGCTGGACCAAAGGCTCTCATTACTTCCAAACTTTTCTCTCCTTCTCACAGCATTAATTCCAATACCAAGCTGTTACAGTGTGGATCATAGATACCATGATATGGTATTCATGTTGAGTAGGAACCCAAATGTTTGTGCTGAGATTTGGATCACAGAATATCCATGGAAGGAACTAATGTCATAGTTGAGGCAGGGAACTTAGTGAGTAGTTTTGGGATCATGGGTGTTAGTGCTGGCCAATTAAATTGAGTTACCATAAGAGAATGTTGCTATAAGATCCTAAGCATATTTGGAACCTGTGTGGGTATTTGTGCTTCCTGGCTTAAGATATTATGTGTTTGTTCATATATACTCACTGACCTATGATGGCATTGTCAAAGCCGGCAATATGCTGTTTGAACATTCAGACTTTGAAATTGTCAGCTAAATAAACTTCTCTTTATAAGGCTATCTGCCTCAGACATTTCATTATAATAGATGGTCAACTAATATACTTCATTTCTGGTTAGCAATATGGGGGACACAAACTCTTATACACTTAACTAAATTGCTATAAATGACTATTAAGAACTCTTTCTATGTGGAAAGGTTCTTCAAGGACACATAGTTTTGTCCAAATCAGAAAGGAATATGCCAAGACTAGTTAAGAAACAATAAATGCCTAAAGAAGACAAAATTCTATCATCTGAGAGATTCAAGTAGAGATGGAATGAACACACAGAGGAACATTGACAATATCTTTATATTTTAAAACATGAATTAGAAAAAAGATAAACTTCTAAGTACTTTAGTACTACATCAGGTTTTTAATTCTACAGAAGGTCTGGTGAAATTTAAGCAGGATTCACTTCTTGGTTTCCTTTCTCTTACTGTGGTCTATCTGAGTCATTTTTGGAGCACGGTAGGACCCTAAGATTCTATTGAAAACCCTGAAAATTGAGAAAGGTTGAATCTTCATTGCCCTTTTCCAATCCAAATATTCTCTTGACTTATAGCAAAATGGGAAGGGAATCATCAGAAAGATTTGAAAGCAAACCAAATAAAATTTACTAGAGTATATAATGGATTCCTTAAGCATTAGAATTGTCCTTAATTACTAATTCATATATTCAGCATATGAACTATGATATAATCACATGTTTAAATATGCAATCAGTTATCAACTTGATTATAATAACTTCTCTATATTAAAAGAGGTCTCCCTTCATTGCAATGTTGAGTAAATGTTAAATTAATCATGGACGCTTGCCAAATCTGCTTTCATAGAAAAAAAGCAAATAAATACAAATCTTCTCTAAGAGCGACTCACACTGTTACTCCTCCAGCAGTAGTTTTGTAATTACTTCTTTGATTACCCAAGTGATAATATCATGATGGATCTTAACCTTTCCGTTAGTCCTTTGTGTGCAACTGTACTGGGGGAAATGGCCAAGGATTTAATACTCCATGCAAAGGGGCAACCCTAAACACTGCCCCAGTTCTATAACAGACCGATGGGAATACAAGATAACAAGAGACAAATCATGGCAAAAATTACTTTACTTTGAATTCTCATGGTACATAATCTTGAAAAAGGTAAGTTTTTTTTTTTTTTTTTTTTTTTTTTTTTTTTTTTTTTTTTTTTCGAGACAGGGTTTCCCTGTAGTTTCTAGAGCCTGTCCTGGAACTAGCTCTTGTAGACCAGACTGGCCTCGAACTCAGAGATCCGCCTGCCTCTGCCTCCCGAGTGCTGGGATTAAAGGCGTGCGCCACCACCGCCCGGCAAAGGTAAGTTTTTTACGTAGAGGTTTGTTGTTTTCTTTTCAATGAGAAAAGACAAAAGGAATACAAATTATCTGCAACATGATATTAGCAGGGAGTGAATAGGTAGCTGGACACTGTAAATAAGAAAACCCATTAAATTCCTATTGATTCAGAAACTTTATAAATTCTTCAAAATTTCTCAAAGAAGTTCCATAACATCCCAGGGGGAAAGAGTAGTGGGATTTGGAGGATAGGAGGAATTTTTATTGAACTGGGTCTATTGGTGTCTTTTAGAGATGAGGAAGTGATTTTCCTAAGAAACTAAGTGATTGCCATTGTTGTGTAACAAAAACAGCAGGATCATACAGTGTTATTTTATGAAACTGGTTTATACCATGAGTTATCTTGTTTTTTTTAGGTAATATTTGTTTGATGAATTATTTGGAATTAAAGATATTTTTACTGTGCCTTTGTTTTAAAATCTTTCTTCAGTTCTACTGTCGCTAGAGACTTTCTGATTCTGCACAATTAGACTTAAGTATACTAGAGGGAGAAAAGAATCATCTTGTCTCCATGGAATGAGGCTCTTCACTGTTAAGATGAGATTATTGAAGTAAGGAAATTTAATAATGTATTTTGATGGTTGATCTTGGTATTCTGGGAGAGTGGATGATATAGAAACTGACTGATATGTATCTGATGAGAAACACTGCAGAAGTTGTTGAAGACCTGACAAGGAATCTCTTTCTAAACAACAGAGAATGGATTCACAGAAGGGCAAGGAGGACACAAAGGTCCCTAATACAGTTCTTCTAACATCTACACAATTGCCTGCTTCATGAATTAGAGCAACTCTACATTAATACTGCCGTGATTCTTCCCCTTCCTCCATTCTATTCTCCCACAGATAGTAATTGATAATGCTCTGGCAGTTTTCCTGTGGTCTTGAGTTAGCCCCCGACATGACTAGGAAAAGTAGCTATGGAGGAGTTTAGCTAGCATTTCTGCTGAATACAGGGCAGTTAGATCAGCTATTCTTCATTCCCAGGAATTCCTTGGTTCCACAACAAACTTTATTTGATTTTCATCCAATCTCATTGCTTTCTTTGCCAAAAAAATGGCGTATTTGTTTTTTATTCTTAAATAAGCCTCTTCTTTCCATATAAATCTCTTTCATGATAACTTGACCCATGACAGTTGAGAAGAAAAGGAGAGATTAACATGAGGTGTTCTTACTGGGTCGTTCTATATCTGATGAAATAGATGGGCTTTAGACAGCTTCTGCAACAAGGTGACAATCTAGTCTCAAAAATATTTCTTATGATTATTTTGGAGACTATTCCATTGTATAATAGAATAAAATAGCCAATGAGATGCTATGAGAGGCATCACAAATATAAAGAGAATAGAGATGGGTGGTTGTTACTGAGTGGTATTATACCTCTTTTCCATACAAGAACACTCAGAAACATTATTTCAAGGAAGGAGAACTTTGTTTGTGATCATGGTTTGATACCAGAGAAGCCATGTTGGTTACAGCACCAATCCCATCATCCCAGACACTTGAGTGAACTGAACTGGTTCACAATTCAGTAGTGGGTACAGAAAAAAGAGGAGATAGAAGTGGGGCCATGTTTTAACTCTTGAGGCCTAACCCAGGTGACCTTAATCAGTGAGTTATGCCCTATATCCTCCCCCAATATAACTAACAGCTGGGGACCAAATGGTAAATCATAAAACTTTGTGGCACATTTCACTTTAACCATAATACCCTGTGTTACCTGCTCATTTCATGTAAAAAAATTAAAACAATGAAAGTTGTGAGAGGCAGATCTCTCTTTTTCTTGCTCTCTCTCAATCCCACCTCTGGTAGCTTATGAAAAATGTTCATGCTGCAAATGGGAAAGAAGGAAAATGTGATCAGCAAGCTCTGTGTTGAAGAATCAGAATGGCTGCACATCAATAAGTGTGGGATGCTCAACAGAATCAGTCCTCCTATGACCTAATTGAAATAGCCTGTGGTCCTGACATACAGGATTGGGATAACTGAGTGAGAACCATGCTTCAAGAAATTCGTCAGCTCAAGGTCTTCTAGCTTTTAAGCCTATGTAAGAAACTCTCCCATGATGTTTCTTAAGAACCAATATTATACCTCTGCAGAAATATAATGCAGATTAGATTTCTTATCTCTCAGGATAAGAAAACCAGTTCCTACCCTTTTTAAAAAGTCTCCATCAACACACCTTTAATCAGCGTGAATGAAGCCTCCTAAGTAAGTAATGGGACCCTAGACGAAGAAATTCCAAAACCTAAAGGCTGAGTACCAGAAAAGATCTGTGGAGAATTCATATGACTTTACTGTCAGAAAATCAGATCAAACTGAAGAATCAGGGGAATAAGACTGGATAAAAGAGTTATAAATCTGGGAAAGTCACCATTCAGGATTCAGAAGCATCTTAGAAACTTAGCAGATGTTATAGACTTGTTACCATGGCTTCTACATTCTTGAAAAAAATTATACCCACATAGAGATAGTTTGAAATGTCTATATTTTATAGCAGATGGTAGAAAAGGGATTTAAAATGCTATGAAACAAGATATAAAGAAGTAGTTATATATATATATATATATATATATATATATATATATATATATATATATATTCTATTTTCTATGCTAGAGGATATCCCCAGATCTTTTCAGATACTAAGAAATGATTACATTTAAATGAAGACAAAAGAAATACATTAATTTATTTCTTAGGTACACAACATTAACCTAGAATGTTAGGAATGGACTTGATTTTGAAGCTGAGGACTGATGAAAATAGAGATAGAAGCAAAATTTAATATACTTATTCCAATAATAGTAGAAGGGAAATAGTAATATAACCCATCTGATGACTCTTAATGACAAAATGCAAATGGTCTCTTAGCAAAATCCCTTACTTGAATTCCAAAAATCTTGCAACATACTGAATGAATAAAGGTCTAGATTTCAAGAGTGTAATACCATGTAACAAGATGACATATATGTTTGTAATAATTCTTCTACAAAACTTTATAATGTTTTATATGTATGTGTTTTAGTGATCTGGGATGATGGAACTGCTTAGATAGATGAAAAAGGCTCCCGCTAGAGCTTAATATTAAGAAACACACACACACACACACACTAGCAATTGTCTTCTCTTTGAGAGTGAGGTCATTTGAAATAAAGTAATAGGTATAACCAAGACCAAAATTTCACTTACACTAGGCATTGAATCCCTGATATTTGGCCCCACCCAGTGGCCATTTTCACTGCCCTCTGATGTCTAATGGGATTCACTCACAGAAGATCTAGTATGACATGTTATGGTTTTGAAATTTGATAAAAGAGGTTTTGGTAGTGGAGAATGCCAAGTGGAAGACTCAAGGGTGTGAAAGCAAAACACTCTTCTCTTTCTGTTAATCAGGTAAGAAGATGTAGATTATGGAGATGAATACCATTCTCAGAGAACCCTGATTGGCCGCTGTGGCTCCTGTGGAAACTGAATGGATCTTGAAATACAATCATGAGCAATGCAACCCTGAGGAGCTCCAATTGCTGTGCTGGACACAGATTTTACAGAGCAGATCAGTAAAGTTTTGTGGAATTTGACTATTGATTTGGTTAATGAACCCTTTTACTATACATAATAGTAACATGCAATGAAGGGGACATTGTTGTCAATCATTTGGAATGACTGAAAGGTGTCACAAGATGCATTTTGTCCTAAATGTAAATTAAACATCTTCTCCACTTTTGTAGGTTATTATTTAAAGATTATATATATATATATATATATATATATATATATATATATATATATGAGAATATGCCAGAAAATGTCACTTTGATCTATTTTATTGATCATTTGTAATAGAACAAATGAAAGGAATGGGTGACTGCCTGACAGAAATGAATACTAGTAATGTTAGGGGAGAAACATATATTTTCAGTGATGACTCACTAATACTATGTGAGTCATCAGATGACCTCTGACCCCATTCTGTAAAGGAACTGAGTGTGCTCTTCCCCTACTGGCATCATCTGTGTTTTGAACCTAGTGACCTGAGGACCTTGGTTCTCTAACAAATAGATGTAAATATAGATCTGTTTATTAACGTCCCCAATGGCCCACTGGAGATTATGTGTATCTCATCTTTGAAAAGCAGAATTCTTCAATGTGTAGACGTTCTAGTCTCCAAAAGAAGTCGTGAGCAAATGTTAAAGTAGAAGTCAAGACTATGGCTTGTTCATGTGGGAATAATGGTATCCAGATCCTATCAAGAAAGTCACATATATTCTGAGTGGATGTTTATGTCACTAAAGGTTTATCCTGGCAACCAAAGCTATGGTTGTTTCTCTTCTCATGAAAAAGGAATTTATCATTGTTCTGACTCTCTCTCTCTCTCTCTCTCTCTCTCTCTCTCTCTCTCTCTCTCTCTCTCTCTCTCTCTCTGTCACACACACACATGCACACACACAGAATGTGCATGTATATTTAGTTTCTTTTGTGTAACACTTTCATGGTGAAAGATTTCAGATTAGATGTGAGGTATCAAAAACAGATCAAAGTCGATGCAGCAAGACAATAAATCAAAGAAGAACCCACAGAAAGAATTTCAAATAATTGACAATTTCTGAAGCACAGTATAAAGAGAAAGCCATGATATGGGATCAGATGTGGAGGCAAGGAAGAAAGGATTGGATTTCATGAAATCTTATATATTTTGCTAAAATTCATCCTTTCACAAAAGAAGAGAAGCTAATCACAGAGTGATGATTTAGAGAGCTATTGCTTTAAACAGGGTCACAGTCTGTGGGTACCTGATGAAATATACAGGGGCAGTGAGAACAACTGAATGGGACTGAGAAATGCTAGAAGGATAATTCCACAAAATAGTGAGGAACATGAGTGTATATTAGGATCAGTCATGGGCTGTGGATTATATGCTACTTATTGCAATGATGAATGTAAGAAGAATTGATGGAGCAAATGTTCAATGAATAATCACTAGGTTAATTTTAAGTGGCTATTCAAATCTTGGTGGATATAGTAAATAGGTAGAGTGGCTATATTACTATGATATTAAGGCCTACCAATCTCAAAAGATATTTGTTCCTGATATTCTTTGGACCCATATCTTGATGTAGAGATAACTTGGAAAGAATGATGTTCACCTCACCTTTAGATTAACTTTGATACTCTGTCTTTTTTTTACACCCTCCCCCACATACACAATTATGTATGACTGAACATTTTTTCTATGACTGGGAACATATTTTATAGCCTTATCACGAATTTCATAACATTTAGTGAAATAGAAATATATAGCAAGGGAAAAATTCAGAGTACATGCATTCCATTTATAAGGAGACCCAGAAGTCTTCTTACAGTTAAGGCAAATTTTCTGTGCATTTGAGCTTAATGAACTCTTTCAAATGCTGGCACCTGGACAGCTGTTCTCTCAATTAAAGGTCTCAGGCATACTTTTCCAAGTGAACTGAACTTTGTAGGCATCACGACACAGAGAAGCTCATTTTGTTAGAGGACTTCAGTGTTTTGGAATCACATGAAATTACCATCCCCCAATGCCTGCTGAGCTGTGTTTCTTTCCATTTCTGGCCCTACTTATAATCTTGTGTGTGCTATTTGAAGATAGTGAACCTCATCTCATCTATTTCAAAGTCACATATCTTTCATTTTGTGGTTATTGCCTCTTCTCAATTCTCAAGTTTATAATTCAAATTATTAATTCCTTTATTGATGCTTAAGCATCTCCTTTTTTTCTTTTCAACAACTTACTAGAGGTATCTTCTATAATACTCATGCCCAGTTTAAGCTATTGTGCTGTGAGTTTTGATAAATATTCATTTCTCTGTAAGGCAAAGTATTGAGTGGTTTCCAGTTGGGGCTAGCATGAAAAGAGCTACTATGATTATACGTGTGCAGCTTTTGTGTAACGATGTTTACATGTAAGCACACAGGAGTCATATTATGGGGTCATTCTTTTTTTAATGTGAAATCAAGTTCAAAGCCCATGAAGTGATGTTTGCAAGTTATTTAACTTCTCTATCTAAGGTTTTCTTACTTTAAAAATTAAATAAACAACATAAACATCAGAACACTACCTCATTGATTCTGGTGAGCCCCTCATAGAATCTGAAAACTAAAATAAAAGCATTTTCACAATCTCTAAGAAAAAGAAAATACTAAAATGCATAGCAAGCTGGAGCTCCAGAATGGCTTACAAAATGGGCTATCTGTAAAATGCTCTTTTAGAAAATAGGGCCTGGTATCTCCATGAAACAATGCCAAGAAGGCTTATGTTTTAAGAAGGGTTTGCTAAAGTCTAGTACAGTAACAATTAAGATATGAGCCATACAGCTAGTGAAAGAACACAGACTCCAGACACAATTGGGGAATCTATATAGGATCTAACTAGGCCCCCTGAATACAGGTGACAATTGGTTTGGGAAATATATGGAGTCACTGGCACTGGGACCAGGATCTAAGTCTAATGCATGAACTGATGTTGTGGAACACATTCTCTATGGAGAGACACCTTACTCAGACTAGGCAAGGGGCGGGTTGGGGAGAGAGGTTGGTCCTGCCTCTAGGAAGTGATTGGACAGACTTAGTTGACTTTCCAGGGGAGGCCTTAACCTCTCTTCAGAGCAGATGGGGGATGGGGTGGGGAAAGTGTAGTAGGAGAAGCAGATTGTGTTCTTCCCAGCTAGCTTAACCCCACCCGAAATAACCACACAGAAATCTGTATTAATTAAATCACTGCCTGGCCCATTAGCTCTTTCTCAAATACTGTAGCTGGAACAAAGTTCTGCACATCACCATGAAAACACCTCAATCAATATTAGTTTAGATTAGTTTGGGTCACCCTCAGAATCACCTAAAAATTTTAAAAAAGCAAAGGAGTTTAACAGAGCCTGGTAATTATTATGGAGGCTCTGACCTCGCAAAATTGTGAGTTTACATGCTGTCGTAAACAAGCCTCGTAAAGATGACTTTAAAAAAGAAATAGAGTTAAGGGTTACTTTCTAAAGGCCACAGATTTTTGTTTGCCTGATAAATGGGGGAGTGCATTGGAGGAAGGCTACTCAGGGCCACTGTACTCATCATATAAGCAGTGCAAAACTTGTTAGTCCAATAACTTCCCAGATGAGAAATATAAGAGGGAGGGAGTAAATGACAAGCACAGATCATGAAGGAAAACAAAGAGTTGGAGGTTTCCTTCAAATGGTGAAACTCTGTGAACTAAGTAAATTCATACTTGATTTAAAAAATATATACTAGGGAAACTCAAAATTATCATATTTAGGCATACAAGGTGTTTGATAGGTCTTCTGGACCCTATCCAGGTAGCTGGTTTGTTAAATCCTGTCTGCACATATGGATTAACGAGGACATGGTTGTATTCAAAGGGACAGGAGCTGTCTTTTCCGGATCTGCGGAAGTGAGCAGTGGCTGACATTGTGTTTTCTAGTCTAAAGAAAATTTCCATTTTATTAACAGCATAATAAAGAGGGAAATTACCCATGAACAATTCTGCTGTGCTGTAGCCTGGGGCTGTAGTAGTGGATAAAGTTATGATCAGATCACCAGTAGCATCATTATGTCAAAGCTGCAGAAATCACTTCAGCACTTTGATACTAGACTTAAAGTGCAAAACACTGGAAATGGCAAATGAGTCTCCCATTCTCTCTCTCTTTCTCTTTCTCTCTCTCTCTCTCTCTCTCTCTCTCTCTCTCTCTCTCTCTCTCTCTCTCTCTCTCTCTCTCTCTCTCTCTCTCTCTCTGTCTCTCTCTCGTGTGTGTGAGTGTGTGTGTTTGAGGTACCTATAACAAGATGAAAAAGTGTGTATAGATCTATCAATATAGTTTATATTCATTGATAAGTTTATTTATTCATTTTTCTTTACTATGGACTTCAAGATTGCAGAAATAGAAAGAACTTGCTATTGCTATAATTTAAGGTCCTTCGCCTCACATGTTGGAATCAATCATTAAGTGGAAATTGGCTTGCCAAGAGTTAGGACTTTTTTCATGTTTTAAAATATCCCAATGTTACAATGTATCTCCCAGGCAAAAGTGTGTATTAAAATAACTTCCAAACACGCATATGGATACATCGAAATATTATGGTTGAATATTCATCCTGGAAAGTGGATATCCCAATTTTGACAAAATGTGCCAGACTGATGTGGCAGGCAACTGAAATAAGTTATTTTCACCCTTAGGCAATTATTATTCCTAAAATCTTTAATGTTGTTCTCCCTGGTAAAACTTTAATCTCAGAAAGGAAACTTGGTCAAGGTCACACAACTAGAATTAAAGTTAAAAAACAAACCCAAAAAAACTCTGCATTGTTAACCATAAAATTTGTCGGGCTTTAATCCCAGCACTCAGGAGACAGAGACAGGTGAAACTCTTTGAGTTTGAGGCCAGACTGGCTTACAGACCCAGCTCCAGGACAGGTTCCAAAGCTAAAAAGAGAAATTCTGTCTCAAAAAAAAGACATAGATGGAATGGGGGAGAGGGAAAGAAAAGGGGAGAAACAGAGTGACAGAGAAAGGCAAAGAGAGAGTAACGGAGAGAGAGGGACAGATAGAAACAGAGACAGAGACAGAATCAGAGACAGGGGAATAGAAAGTATAAAATACTTTCCATTAGGAATATGTTTTCAGTATTTCAGTAGATAATATTGTCTCCAAAAATGTATATGTCTCTTCCCAAACTATATTTCTTTCTGGTACTTTTAGACATTTTTATTTTTATGACCTGGAACCACATACACATAACAACTTGACTTTTAAAATCTGAAATTGGAAGCAGTAAGAGAACTCAGTGAGTTTAAGATAAAGGGAATGATGTTCTGAGGAAAGGAGGACAGAGGCTAAGGGGTAAGTTTGAGGTCAGGGAGTGAGGGGCAGATTTGATCAAAATATGTTTCATTGCCGGGTGGTGGTGGCGCACGCCTTTAATCCCAGAACTCAGGAGGCAGAGGCAGGCGGATCTCTGTGAGTTCGAGACCAGCCTGGTCTACAAGAGCTAGTTCCAGGACAGGCTCCAAAGCCACAGAGAAACCCTGTCTCGAAAAACCAAAAAAAAAATATGTTTCATGTTTATATCACATTCTCAAACATAAAAATGAAACATGCTGCATCTATAGCAATCATAGTCAATAGATTTTTCCTAATATGTAGAGAAAAGTTATAGTGTAGCTATTCTAAAGGAAGGGTTGTGGGAGGGAGCGAGGAGCAGTGGAGGGATGGGAAACTCTGGTTAGGATCTATTGTGTGAGAGCAGAATCTATTGCAACTTTTTTTTTAAAAAAGTTAAATAATTAGTAGCATAAAGATTTAATGAAACTTTGTGTTTGTTTCAGACGCATGCAAGCTAATGATGCCTAAATTTTTTTTGCTGTATAAACTCAAAATCCTCTGATAATAGATTAGAAAATTTGGGGGAGGGGTTAGTAGTCACTGAACTTCTGTTCGACTACAGTAGACACATCTTTACTGATCTCCCATACCCACCCAGTGACCCACCATTTCATTCTTGAGGTTGCAGCCAGAGTCCTCTAAGATCTGCAAAATATCAAGCCATGCAAACTTCTAGCTTGAATAGAGCTGGGGCTCCCCTGGTCCTACTGTTAGCTCAGGAGGTTACTGGGGCATGGAGAGGTGGGAATGTGGTCTCTCTTAGGTTGCCCATGTTCCAGTGGATATTCCTATGAATATGCCCATAAAGGCAGGACAATTTGGCCTTGTGATTCTTTAAAAAGACAGACAGAGAGAGAGAGAGAGAGAGAGAGAGAGAGAGAGAGAGAGAGAGAGAGAGAGAGAGAGAGAGAGAGAGAGAGAGAATAAGAGAAAAGAAAAGGACATGAATTTGGAAGAGGATGAAGAGGTGAGGGCGAAGCTGGGAGGATGTATGGTAGAAGTGGGTAAAATATCAAAGCACCTTGTATGAGATTCTCAAAAAATAATAAAATATTATGTTAAATGTGCAAATAAGTTGATTTTAATTTTCCATCTGGAGTTTCTGTGGCAATGCACTGTTAGGAAAGAATACTTTTCCTACACTTTGAATTTCTTCTACATTTTCTCTACTTCAACAGACTGGTGAGCTCTTGCTTTGCAGTCTCACTATCAATGCTTCTTTGGGTTCTTGACCTCCTGTTGGCTTTCTGTACTTGGGCATGTTGCATTCTTCTCCTTGCTGATGGGTTTTCTCATTTCAATCTGGAGCTGCTCTGTTAAACATAATTTCCTAACCTCCTAAAAACTCAGCTCTGTAGTTTGCACATGAATGGATGCCTGCTCCTGTGTTTAAGAGTGTACTTCCTGACACAGTGTGTGTAAAGTGATCTACAGAGTAGGATACTAGTCTTCAGTTTCCTGAGTGAATAGACTAGCTATGCTACTGCTCATGGCTATAATTTGGACATAGTTTATCTCCTTGATGCTTCGTGTTCTGGAAGCAGCTTTGCTTCTTGGTTTTGTGGTGCAGAGGATTTGGGACAGGGATATTTAAGGGAACTAGCATAGTTGCAAGGAGTCTATGGGTTTCACAGCATGTATGGACTAATGCCTATCTCCACTAGTATTCTGGACCTAGGAGGAGTAGATTAGTTCCCAGAATATCCATGATTTCTTGCTTTCTTTGTGATTATTTTTAAATATTTCTACCATGTGGTGATACAGCTGGGGGCTTAGTACTGGGCTATTTGTACTTTCCCAGCAGAATAAAATTCATCTCTTTCTCAAGAGATGTAGTTCAAGTATTCCAGCAATACAGAATCAAACATGATGCTCACTTGTATTTCTAGCTCAGTGCTTATTATATAGCAGATTAATAACGAATGTTTATTGAGCTAATCACTTAGCAATGACTTGTTCTTGTTTCTATGACAGTGTCAATTGATGCCACCAGACACTGATGTGCATGCGCTAGGCTCTGCCCCCTGTGAAATTTTAAATAAAAATAATGTCAGTATGCTACATTGGACTTAAACAAGGGTGTCTCAGTGAAAAGCCAGCATTGAGAGGAAATGTTCTTTGGCTAAGATGTATGGGATAGGATATGATCCCAGAGCTTCAAAATACCATTCAGTATGACAATATCTCAGAATTTGGAATGCAGAATGAAGTCAGTATTAAAACTAGAAAAGCAATGTCAAAAGTCAGGTCTTTGAGCCAATACGACAAATATCAATAATAACAAAGTTCATCATTCTTGTCGGCAGTATAAAAAGCAAAAAGAATCTTGTCCAGAGGCCAAGGTCTGAGAAGGTTAGAAATAGGTAAGGAATTGGAGAGCATGGTGGGCTGGAATCCAAAGGTTATGCTTACAATGTGAGTCACTTGTGCAATGAGAAGTCTAGTACTAAGTGAAAAAGGGGCAAGACTGCTGGCCATTAGTGCATGCCATTGGAATTCCTGAGGTATTTAAATACAGCACCTGCCTCTGCCTCTGCCCTATGGCCTTGGAGAAATCCTAATCAACTATCAGTTTCTTTCTACAGAAAATTGAAATAGGATTAAGCCTGCTTGTGGTCATTAGGTGACATACATAATAAAAAAAATAAGCGAGGTATTTGAGATGAAAAACATTTAAGCTTATCATTTTTCAGGTTTTTAGAATAGTGCTAGGAATTGAATTTAAGACCTTGTGTATGTGTATTCTCTTACAATGAGAGGCAACCTCAGCCCTCCAAAAATTATCATTAAAAATTAAAATCAATATTCAGAAGCTATCATTCAAAATAGACTTAACTTAAAATAGACCCAGCTTACAAGACAACTACTTTAAAATAAACTATAAAGGAGGAGTACATCATCGATGGCAGAAAAGTTTGAAATCATTCAGGAAACCAACATGTCATCTTAAATAAATTATCTTCATGTTTTTCCCCCTCTTCTGCAAAAGGTTTCTGTCTTCTGTTTATGTTGCATTCTTGGATTCCATGGAAACACCTATTAAGCAAATGACTGGCCCATCCCTCCATTTTGCAGAGCTGTGATCTAGGGAATTCAGCCCTATAAGGTGATCTCGCAAAATGAAAATTCACAATTCAAACGGCTTTCAAGGAAAATACTGAAGACCAAGAAATCACGAATGAAAACTCTTCTTTTTCTCTGCTTAATTTACTTGATTACAGGATCTTTCCTATGGCACTATAATCATCATGCCTTGAGTACGTGTGGATAATCGCTTATCTCTCATAGTATTTTCCACTTTATATTTCTATATTTCTTTTTCAAGAAGTTGGTCCACAGGAGACCGTTGTGTATTTTCTCTGAATATGAACATTGTGTATGAATTAATAAGAAAACATAGCTGTAAATATCCAAATACAGGAGAACAAGAAAATTAAATGAGAGAATGCAAATACCTCTGTGATTCATTGAGGACTTACTGCATTTGTCTAATGAAAAATGTGTCCCCTTTGTCTCTAATTTTTAAGGTTGGGCATGTATATGACACTGGAATAATAAAGGCATGTCCCTACCACAATTTTCTCTAGAGTTTTTCCATAAAATTAGTCTAGATTTAAATGTGTGCTGGATTGTTGATATGAGATAGATTTTTTTATCTTAATATGTAATTTGTATCATTGTAGCTGAAACTTCTTGTTCAGTGTGTCTGCTTTATGAGTACACTTAGAGAAAAAATTTTTTTTACAGTATTATAATTTGAATAGGTGCCAAATGTCCTGTTCCCTTGTGTCCTCTCTGAAAGGTTGAGGAAGTCTCCCTTGTCGCTGCATCTGTAATGAGATAGATTTTTTAAACCTGAGTTTAGTCCCTATTCTTAAATTTTCTAGATTTTTGCAGAGCAATCACATGCTAGTTGATTGTGGTCCAAATTAACTTCCTGGCTCTTCTCAATCTGCCCCTTACCCTAAACTTCTCGAACTCATGGGCTTTCCTTCCTCCTCCAGCTTCTCATTTCTATATAGCCCTGCCATTTCAGCCATGTATTATCTTGGTCATTGAGGCTCTTTCTCTATTGCCTTTCTCTCCTGCTTTTTTTATTATTTTTTTCTTCTCTGGCTCACCCATCTCTCTCCTCTCATGGCCCAATATACGCTGTTGTCCATGTTCCATGTACTGCTTTCTCTCCCTGATTTTAACTCTTCCAAATGTCTCTGACTGTACTCTCCCTCATATGTAGAGTAAAAACCTTCCCCTCAATCATGCTTTGAAATAGTCATGTCCTCACTGTACATAGTATGTATATCGGATGGTACCTATATTGCACACTGTTGGCCATTTGATTTACAGGGTAACTGAATATTCTATTCTCTTCGTATTTCTGTGGTTGTCCCTGACTCACATTATATCCTATAGTTAGAGAATCCAAGAATGTGGAAGCTTCTCTGTTCCATTTCTCTGAAGAATATACCTGATAGAAAAAGAAGAAGGCATGCTATGTTATAGCCACATTTCATGTCTAAATGACTGTATCTAAAAGCAACGTGGACTTAACAGTAGACTATCAAGACATAGATTCATATTTACCTCAGTGCCATATTTCATATTTTTACCATCATTCTCACTTTGTAATATGAAAAATTTAAAAAAATATTTCATCATTCCTATGGGTTTCTTATTCAAAGATTGAATCAATCATTCATTCAACTGTCATTTGTAAGATAAATGCATATTTGATTTAGAATGTGTGTTATCTCTGATTTTAGAACCTCATGTCATGAAAGACACTGTCCAGTATCACTTGATCTTGACCGAGTCACTGTAAGACAAGATAGACTGCTTTACTGCAACCAGATACCCAAAGATGTAATTGCTTGTTCCACGTACTGTGACATTTTACAACAGAAAATAGGGAACTAACAAGTTAAACTTCAGCAAATGATATTATTTAAGTAATTGAGGATCATACTGTCAAACAGAAGGCAGGTATAGAGATTTTATCATAAAATTGACATAATAATCAAGTGAGATTAACTGTATAGTGGTTAAAATTTTGGTCAATGCATAATCAGGATGAACAT
Source organism: Arvicola amphibius (assembly GCF_903992535.2). Taxonomy (NCBI): domain Eukaryota; kingdom Metazoa; phylum Chordata; class Mammalia; order Rodentia; family Cricetidae; genus Arvicola; species Arvicola amphibius. The sequence goes on along the minus strand of NC_052061.1, from coordinate 29,127,901 downwards.
ACATATCTTCCATTTGCAACTTCATATCAGGTATTCTGCATTCTTCAATCACATGTTTCTTTCTCGCTGCCTTTTTGTCCTATTATGGCTCCATTTCTACACTTATCTGCAATTCTACAATCTCTTCCTGGTTGAAGATGTTCTTCTTAATGTTACCTTCAATTTTCCACTTGCTACCTCTGTACAACATTCCACAGAGATAAATATTCTGGACCAGTGACCTAAAAATGAGTGTGGTGCATCCGATGGCAACTGTTTGAGTCTGGGTGTAGCTGAACTGGTGTATAGTGAGATTGGATGCTATGAAAACTATGTAAAGAAACTGAAAAGCCCTTGACATCACATTTACAAGTGCAATATAGAATTACAAAGACTGAAGAAAGATTCCCCAATGTCATGTCAGTTGATTTGCAGGCTTCTGTCCTTTGGTAAGTTACATGACCTTTCTACACTTGGCTATCTCTCTATATGAAGTGATTATAAGAATCGGATATCATTCAAAACAATCACACAAAAACATTCTAAGGGTTCAGCCAATGCCTGCAATGTGCTTAACACAGTACCTAATAAACCCTAAATGTTTTTATAATTCATGTGTGTTTGATACCCTACCATACCACCTTGGGTGTTTAACCAGTTCCTCCGAGGGGTATTTGGTGCCAACAGGAGATATCTAGTCTTCTGTGGATTCAGCTGTGGCCATCTGGCAGGCAGGGCCTGGGAGTGCAGGCCAGTGAGCTTGCCTTGGTGTGGGGATCCACAGCATCTGCTTGTGGGAGAAAAGCTCTCCATGGCCCCTGGCACGTGCTTTGCTCATAAATTCTCCCAGAAATGGGGACACAGCTGAGACTCACCATTTGTGGAAGCAGGCAGAATCCTTTGCTCTCCGCTTTATCTCTTTGGAGCCGAAGCACAGCACCACTTGGATTGACATACAGCTGCTGGGTTCTAATGGTTTTCCCAGCAGAGGCCCTGCAGGCATCGCTGCCATAGGTCCTGGAGGAGAAAGAAGCCTACTGCTAAAAGATAGCCAGAGAGAAGGAAATAGTTATTTAAAGAGATTTATGTAATGCGATTTGCCTCTTTTAAAACATTCAATGGCTCCTGTGGTAAGCAGAATGACTTCCCAGAGGCCTCTGTGTTTCTATCTCTGGATCTATGACTCTGTTACATTAAAAAGCTTCTATGCTCTTGCTGATACAATGGAAGCTGCAGACTTTAAAACAATGTCAGTAGCTGGATGACCCAGTTGGTCATGGTTCACTTACTTAGGTCTTTCAAAGTGGAAGACTTCTTTAATCTGGATGTTAGTGGGTTGTGGCAGAAGACACAGAGACTGAAAGCCTGGATAGACTTTAAAAGTGTTTCTGGAAGAGCTCATTTGGAAACCATTGGAAAGACTGTTGATTGGATGTAAGCAAGCCCCAGCTGAGAGAGCACACGGGAGGAAACAGATATATTGACATCACAAACATGGGAACTGGATTCAGACCATACCTTGCATAAACTTGGGAACGGGGCCATGTACATGAGCCTAGCTTTGCTAGTTCTTTGACTTTGACCTCATGAAATCCTTACAGGGACCATAAGGACAACTAACACACAAAACTGTGGAATAATAAACATGTGGGGAGTTAAGCCACTAACTTTGCAAGAGCATATTCTGACACCAGTAGAAAATGAAAGCAACTTGCCAAAATAAATATCAAGTTTGTTGCAATGGTATAAATCAGCCAGCCTCAGTCCAGTCCCCATACTCTTACAACATTTTGGTTTTAATTTTTCTGCTCCCTGAAATGACCAGCTTCCTTCAACATAATCACCTCTCATTTGCATTCTCTGCCACAGGCTTTTTCAATGTGGTAATATTTTGATTTAGGAAAAGAAAATTCATAATTGGACAGAACCTTGCCCCATGCTAGGCAAAGACCTTCTGTGACCTTAACTTCTTGGGTAGTAAAACCCAACGCTTTTGCTCAGTCATTGAGAAGACGATACTCAAGTTTGCTAAGTTTAAACCTTAAATGCACACGCTGAAGATTGTAAACCAGCATGCTTGGGATGGCAGGGACACTTCAGCATGTCTCTAATAAAGGATCGTCTCATCAAACAAGACAGAATTCCTGACACATGCAAGTTACCTAATTGCACAGAGGGCTAAACCATGGCGATACATAAATAAACAGAAAAGAACACTTTCAAAATGCTACAGAAGATAAAATATGGTAGTGTAGGTGAGTGTGAAAGAAAGAGTCGGGATGTAAAAACCCTCTAAGGAAGCTATATTGAGTTGAGATCTAATTTAAAAGCACCCTAAGGCTAAGAGAAAGAAACATAAGGAAGTTCAAAGCCCCTGTGACAGGAAGAACCTGGCCTTTTCAAAGGCCAGGAAGGTCACTGGAGCAGAGAGAACAAAGAAAGAAGGGCCACAAAGAGGATGGAGAAACAAGCAGGGCTCAGGGACAGCTTTCCAATTTACAGGATTCTTATTTCAATAGAACTCCATAGCCTCTAAACTGTTTTTAATGGGGAACTTCAAAATCAAGTTGATAAAATAGTGTGATCAATTATCGTGAGCTAGTGCTATGACTTACTGGTTTTTTTAAGGACTGATTTTATGTGCAGTCATTCCAGTTACTTCTCTGCAAAGCAAGTCCCAGATTATGGAATTTTAGCAACTATTTAAAAGAGAATAGTAATAGATTGTTTCTAACTGCAACACTAATATTACTGTTACCCTCCAACAAAAATTCCACAATACCATCAACTCTGTTGGTAGAAGAGAAGTTTTCAGGTTTGCCAGTGAGAAGCCTGTCACCAAAGGCTGATGTATGGGTGGGAGTAGCGGGATGGCGGAGGGGAGCCTGGGGAAACAGGGAGACCAGAATTGATTGGACATTGACTCTGGTGCCAGTTGTGAATAGTGATGGCTGGTAGAGAAGATTTGCAAAAGACTCCTATTGCTTGGGTCTCAGTGAATTGTTTGTGGTACTGAGAGCCTGGAAAAGGTGATTTGTAAAGCGCTATTCTCTAGTATAATCCACAGTAGCAAAGAGATTTGCTATGTCAGGTGCTCTGCTGCCAATAATTTTACATTGCACTTCCAACATTTGCCATGACTACTTTTTGAGAGTCTCCTTGGTAGCCGAGGTTAAGTCCATGTGCTTTTCTTTCCTTTGGGGCTTTCTGGGTGCTTTGTTTCATGTTTGTGTTATTTCTACGTCTGCTGTTTCAAGCACACATTCTTTTACAGCTTAGGGTTAGAATTCTTCCTACATACAAGTGATAAAGAAGCTGAGAAAGAAATCAGAGAAACATCACCCTTTAAAATAGCCACAAATAATATATAATATCTTGGTGTAACACTAACCAAAGAAGTGAAAGATCTGTTCAACAAGAACTTTAAGTCTTTGAAGAAAGAAATTGAAGAAGATACCAGAAAATGGAAAGATCTCCCATGCTCTTGGATAGATAGGATCAACATAACAAAAATGGCAATCCTACCAAAAAGAATCTATAGATTCAATGCAATATACATCAAAATTCCAACATAATTCTTCACAGACCTTGAAAGAACAATAATCAACTTCAAAAAAACCAGGGAATCTAAAATATTTCTGTACAATAAAGGAACTTCCAGAGGCATCACCATCCTTGACATCAAGTTCTGTTATAGAGTTACAGTAATGAAAACAGCTTGGTATTGGCATAAAAACAGAAATATTAACCAATGGAATCAAACTGAAGACCTTAATCTACACACTGATAAACACCTGATTTTTGACAAAGAAGCTAAAATTATACAACAGAAAAAGAAAGCATCTTCAGCAAATGGTGCTGACATAACTGGATGTCAGCATGTAGATGTATGCAAATAGATTCATATCTATCCCTATGCACAAAACTCAAGCCCAAATGGATTAAAAACCTTGATATAAATCTGACCACAATGAACCTGATAGAAGAGAAAGTGGGAAATAGCCTTCAATGCATGGGGACAGGAGACCACTTCCTAAATATAACACAAGTAGCACAGACACTAAGAGCAACAATAGTAAATGGGACCTCCTAAAACTGAGAAGCTTCTGTAATGCAAAGAACACAACCAATAAGACAAAGAGACAGCCTATTGAATGGGAAAAGATCTTCACCAACCGTATATCAGAGAGAGGACTGATCTCCAAAATATAAAAAGAAATCAAGAAATTAGACATCACAATACTAAATAATCCAATTAAAAAAGGAGTTACAGATCTAAACAGAATTCTCAACAGAAGAATCTCATATGGCTGAAAGACACTTAAGGAACTGTTCAACATCCATACCCATCAGGGAAATGGAAATCAAAAAGACTCTGAGATACCATCTTACACTAGCAAGCATGGCTAAGATCAAAAACACCAATGATAGCTTATGCTGGAGAGAATGCAGAGAAAGGTGAATACTCCTCCATTAGTGATAGGAATGTAAACTTGTATAACCACTCTGGAAATCAGTATGGTGCTTTCTCAGAAAATTGGAAATCAACCTACCACAGGACCCAGCAATACCACTCTTGGGAAAATACCCAAAGGATGCTCAATTATACTACAAGGACATTTGTTCAATTATGTTCATAGCAGCATTATTTGTAGTATCCAGTACCTGGAAACAACCTACATGCTCCTCAAACACAAGATGAATAAAGAAAATATGGTACACAATAACATCTTGAAATTTGTATGCATATGCATGGAACTAGAAAAAAAAACATCCTGAGTGAGTTAACTCAGACCCAGAAAGATAAACATGATATGTACTCACTCATAAGTGGATACTAGCTGTAATGCAAAGGATAAGGAGCCTATAGTCCACAACCCCAGAGAAGCTAAGTAAGTAAGAAAACCCTAAAATAAACATATATAGGTCCCCCTGGAAAGGTGAAATAGATGAGATCTGTTGACAAAATTGGGAGCATGGGGGTGGAGCAGAAAGAATATCAGAAAGGGAGGAGGAGGGGGAGAGAGTGAGGGGAAGGAGTACCAGAGGGAACAGGATGGTTGAGATGGGGGAAGGACAGAGACATAGAGAAATGAAAGAGATATCTTGATTTAGGGAGCCATTATGGCACTAGAGAAATTCCCAGGAATCCACAGGCATGACCCCTGCTAAAACCCTAAGCAATTGAAACCGGCCTTGCCCTGTAGTCAGACTGATGACTATCTTAAATATCACCATGGAACCTTGAGATCCACAGTGGAGCACTAAGCTGAGCTCTCAAAGTCAAGTTGAAGACTGTGAAGAGTGAGACTATGAGCCAAGAAGTCAAGAGCATGGTGAGGATATTCGCTGAAACAGCTTGCCTGAGCTACTGGGAATTTACCAACTCTGGCTGGACAGAAAAGGAACTAGCAGAGAACCAAACTAGGCCCTGTGAATGTGGGTGACAGGTGTATGACAGGGGCTGTCTGTGGGGACACTGACTGTGGAACCAGGATTTATTCCTACTATTTGCACTGGCTTTTTGGAACCCGTTCTCTTTGTATGGATACCTTGCTCAGCCTAGATATAATAGGGAGGGCCTTTGTCCATCCTCAAATCAATGTTCCTTACCTTCTCTGGGGAGTAAATGGGGAGTGGGGTGGGGAGGAAGGTGTAGAAGAAGGGGAGGGAGCGGGAACTGGGAATTATAGGTAAAATTAAAAAAGATAGTTTTAAAACAAATAAAATAAAATATATGTATTAAAGAAATGACTTTCTATTACAGTATGTGACTAGGATTTTTAAGACATGGCATAAGACTCTTTATGAAAGACAGGTGCTCAATTTTGCTGTACACTGCTTCTTCACTCTTCTGTGTGTTTTTATCTGGTCCTGTCACTGTGAGCCTGTGGTAGGATTGTATATACAGGGAGGAGCATATAGTAGAGAAGGCTTCTCACCTCTTCACTTCTAGGAAACTTGGAGGGATCAGGGCCCCTATACTTCCCTTACAGGAACATCCTAGTGACCAACTTCCTCCCACTAAGGCTCCAATTTCCTAAACTTTCCTTTAGCTCCCAATAGCACCAAAGAATGGCAAACACATTATTAGTATATGGACTTTGCAGAGCTATGTAAGATCCAATGCATGTCTCTAAGCTTCATTGTGTGGTGGGATGACGCTGTGCATCATTAACAGAAGCTGTTTCAGAGATGACAAGTTGTTGTCATTGTTGTTGCCGTTATCATTTTGTTATTTATCATTATCAGAATGGTAGAAAAAATGCTAGCATTGCAGCTGGACCTGGGCCACCTGTGCGAAGCTCAGAGGATGAACCGAAACCCACAATGAGAGGTGGAGATGGTACTTACAAAAACAAACAACCAAACACTAGGTTCATCACAAATATTGTGTTTCCACAAATGAAGTTTGAGCTTCATCCACTTCAGGTTTGAATAAGTAAAGAGCAGACATGAAACAGAAAACTGCTGTATGAATCAGATTTATGTAAACAACTTTCCTCTCCCTAAACATAAATACACACACACACACACACACACACACACACACACACACACACACAGTGAAAGCAGATTTGACTTATGCATTCTGTCACTGAAGTTCTGTTTGAATATTATTTAAGAGTTCAAGAGAAAGTCTAAGGATTTTATTATGTAGAAATTTTACCATGGCTACTCATAAATTCCAATTAGGCAGCTTGTAGCAGAGCCTCGGGAGGAAGCACAATTTCTGTTTGTTCTCAGTGTCTCATTAATGGCATGCCTTCACAATGGGTTACAGATGGAAGCGTGTCTCCAAATAAGATAGTTAACAGATGGGAGCAGAGTGGGGGTCATAGGCTGCTCTTTTCTCCACGGCAGTGCTGTTACAAACTAGGAGAACCAACAGGAGGCATTAATGATTGCTGAGTTCATTCCATGTCTCAGATTTTGAGCTTTGAAAGACCAGGGTTTGAATCCAGCTTCTAATGTCAATAGCCTAGAACTGCAGAAAGAAGTGTGCACCCCCACATATTTTCAGGGTTGTACAATGCAAAATGAGGATGCTCACTCCTTGCCTGGAATGCAGTTTTTAAACAAAATAATTGCTTGTCATTTCTCGTTTACATTATTTCATAAAAGGGCATATCCAATTCAAGAATATTCCTTCTTTAACAGTAAATTATGACAAGAACATGTAGAATCTCACAAAAACACATATCAACACATCTGCTGAAACCGAGCCTACTATTTTGTGATAGAAAAATAAGTCTGTCCGTATCACAGGTCTTCATGCCTGACTTTATCTAGTGTACTTCAAATACCTACATATGTTGGCAAAGAACTGTAACCTAGCAAGAGTGTCACCCTCAGCCCATAGTAAATTTGTGTAAGAGAATTCTAGAATTCAGGAGTATCAACAACTTATCCAGAGCTAAAAAGGCAAGGGCAGTGTAATGACACAACCATGTCCCATGTAACATCCTAAATATGTCTACTATACCGAGTATATATTATGTATACTAAAATACACAGTATATATTATATACAGTATATACATAGTGGAAGTATTTTACTTATGGGTTAATTTGCATTAAGCTAATCACTTTCCCCGATTTGAGTATTTTGCTTTATCTATTTATTAACTACTTAGTGAATAATTAATCAAAAGCTGTTAATTTCTGTGTCCCAGCTGTGAGTTTGATTATTTTATTCCACGCTCTTCAGGAGTTCCCAGAGGGAAAGCGATGGGTGGTGACCAGCACAAAGATGATGCTGGGGAGGCTGAGAAGTGAGGAAGCTGGCCTGGGTCTAAGGGGAGGAGTGGGATGACTCAAATACGCTTTTCCTGCATGCAGGTCGGAGAGATGTCTGCCAGAGATACAGGGTGAGGTGGCCTCGTCTTTATTTTCCGTGGAGAGATTCAGAAATGTCATAGTTCTAGGAAAATTCTGTGGAGAGCCTAAATAAATACATTCCTCTTTTTTTATAAGACCTTGTTTGTATTAATATTATTTCTTCCCTGAGTAAATGGGTTTTTAATGGGAAATGCGGGAGATTTAAGAGGAAAAAGAACAGGACTCTTATTCACACTTGCTCTTAAAGTCAGCATCGCTGTTTGGTAAGACTATGCTTAGTTTCATTCCTCCATGTTTTTCTATGTCTTCATGCATACTGGGTGTAAGCATTTTATGCAAAATTAGTCTCTTTTATCATGTGACTTCATTACCATTCTGTCTCACAGATTGTTAAACCATTGTTATTTAAACTTCTTCCCATATCACACTTTTTGATATGTGGTTAGTTACATTTCCAATTGTTATGACACAGAAAATATATATATATATATATATATATATATATATATATATATATATGTATATATATATATATACTTTGCTTAGGAATTCATTAACATTGTTAATTAATTAATCAATTAACATTGTTAGTTGTCTTCCACTCTTGTGTAAAATATCATGGTGGAGGGAACATGAAGCCAGAGTGTCTTCAATGCCTGGTGGACAGGAAGCATGAAAAGAGGGATAAAAAAACTAAAACAAGGTGTAAATGTCACAAAACATAAGCCTGTACTCACTTCCTCTAGCCAGGTCCCATGTCTGAAAGTTTTTTACCACCTTCTAAAATAGCATCACAAGCTGAGGATCGAGTAGGCAGCACATGAGCCTGTGGGGAACATTTCAAATTCAGTCATAGCAGATGTCTTCAGCATAATGTTACAGCTATCGTCAATTAACATTCCACATTTGTGAGCTTAATATCTATTTAATCAGTCCTGATAAGCACTGTCATCCACCCAGAACAATAAGTACCACATCTCTAATTCACTCATTCCAAATCATTACGAGCTTAGTATCTGAACTTGGGGTCTTATGCATCCAGTATCATTGAATGTATGTTTCCCACATGACTACAATTCAATATTTACATTATCATTGCCGCTTTAATTTCCTTAGATAATCCTACAGTGAAAATTTCTTAACTCAAATCGTTGCTCAGTTCTTTCTGTCTTAAAACTTAATTTACAGGAAGTGGATTGTTTTTGGACCAAAGGCCAAGGTAAACTCACAGTCCTTGGATGTGTGTTGACAAATTTGCAGTGGACTGAAGCTGTAAACATGTTTCCCTCCCACTGCTAATGTATGACAAAGTCCTTTCTCTGTACTGCTGCCAACAGTGGATGTTATTTATTTTGTAATCCTTGATAATTAGAGTGGTAGAAAATGTTATCTTATTAATTAATGAATAGAAAGGCTGAGCAGTTGCTTTTGGATTTATAGACATCTGAAGTCCTTTGGTAAATTTTGTTTTGATTTTAAATATGCTTTTTAGGATTCAGATATAAATATTATTTTCAACAGATCTTTGCTTGCTATAAGATTAGCTCTGTGTTTATAAGATGGTTAGTATATATGTATATATATGTGTATGTATATATAAATCTGTATATATAAAAATCTATATATGTTAGTTTATATATATGCTTGTCATAGATTAGCATATATATTTTACATAAGAGAAAAAACAAATGCCTTATTGCGTGTTTTAAGTAAATGTACATTGAAACCATTTATGCAGGATAAATAATCCTTGATATTTTAAGTTTCACTTTTGAGAGATGATTTACACATAAGAATGAACTATGGACTGTGGATTTAAATCTTGCATATTGTTTACTTTATGGTGACATTATTTGAAAAACTGAGACAGAGGAGATTGAGCCAAGTTGCAGGAAGTAGGGCAGTAGGGACCAGTCCTTAGGGATTTATTGTCCTTGGCTTTTTCCTATAGTTCTTTCTGCTTCATTAACAGCCATGGAGTGAACTTTAATGGTGGCACAAAAAATGGTTAGCACCCTTGAAGCTTGCTCTTATTGTCATGAAGTGTTGCCCATGGGAATGGGACTAAGCAATCTTGGTTGGATACGCTAAAGTTTAAATCAAAACGAATCCCATCTTCTCAAAGCTTTATAGTAAGCATTCCACTAGCCTTAGTGAGTTTCAAGAGGAAAATATTTTCGCTGATAATGAGTAATACTCATAGGGAGGAAGGGAGCAAGCACATGGGACTGTGTGATGGAGAATGACTCCTCCTGGGTGGTGTTTGGAAGCAGACAGTGACCTAAAGGAGAAGGTAAAGGAAGGTATCTCTGTAGAAGTCATCTGAAGACATAGAATGAGACACATGGAAACAGAGGGAAGGAGGTGTTCAGAGAGTCACACTAACATATGCAATGTTCCTGCAGCAGAAAGAAGCAAAAGGATTTTTTTTTTGTGGTCATACAAAAGAACATTCATAACAAACAAAATAACTTTTGCAGCAAGAAAGAAACCAGATAGAAATATCAAGACTCAAGATTTTCTTCAGATTTAATAGGAAATAACACTGAGAAGTGACTGGAGGTCTCAAACAACTTATAAATAAAATGGGAGTAGGATATTGCCATTACCATTGCTCCTTCCTAGATTATACGTATTTCCATCTTTGGGCCTCATACTGAATCCATGGATCACAAGAATTTTCAACCCTGTCCATAAGTGGTCTCCACTTACTCTCCGCTCTCTCCTCAATGTTTAGCTATGAGATGGCATCTATTTTATGTTGGTTTTGACACGTGTAGATTGTAAGAAGCAGCAAGAGTGTTGGTCCACCATTAAGGTTAACAGTGGCACTAATGGAAGACAGAGCTAAACAAACACACTGCTTGATTTCAGATGCCTGTAGAAGGATACTAAGCTCTTCCGGCTTCCTCCACTAAAGCCCCTGTTCATTAAGCCTGGAGGGAGAGCTTCTCCTTCCTACTTAATCTAATTTATCGTGCTGTCCAGCAAGCAGATAATACACTTTCGTGTTTAGTTTAGGATTTGTGGGGCAGAATTAGTAAGTATATCCCTCCTTTAGCCCTGGAACATCTGCATAATAAAAATGTTAATTGACATCTGGCACAAAAGCTGCTGTTCTGATGTATTGCTTGCAAATGATGTTGCTAAGCTTGTATAATGGTAAACGTCTTAGAGATCCACCCATCCATGAGGGACTATCAACTATTAACAATGGCTCTGGGAACCAGTGACAATAGACCAATACTCCAGCAAATAACCTCTCATTCCTACTCATGCAGGTGAACCTATTTCAACTCCATGGGTCATGCACAAAAAGAAAGTTTGAAAATAGAAAAGAAACTTCATTAGAAGAAGAGTTACAGAGACAGGAGGAAAAGGTGAGAAAGGGCATTAGGAAGGGGAGAAGAACAAGAACCCATCATATATATGTGTTTCACTGTCAACGAATAAAAATGTAAGAAAACTGATGGAGGAGAGTTATCTGTCTATGTTTCTTTCATTGGTTAATTAATAAAGAAAACTGCCTTGGCCCTTTAAGAGGCCTTTAAGGTAGGTGGAGTAGACAGAACAGAATTGTGGGAACAAGGAAGTAGAGTGGGGGAGACGCTTCAGACAGTCTCCATAGGAGTCTCCATGCTTCTCCTCTCCGAGATGGACACAGGTTAAGATCTCTCCTGGTAAGCCACACTTCGTGGTGCTACATAAATTACTAAATATGGGTTAAAGCAAGATATGACAATTAGCCAATAAGAGGCTGAAACTATGGGCCAGGCAGTGTTTTAAAAGAATACAGTTTCCGTGTAATTATTTCGGGTGTAAAGTTAGCAGGCGGCCGGGTGGCGGGACGCAGTCCCGCCTCGTCCCAACAATTGTGTGACTTCATTGTTAAGTAAAATCCCACATTCCATTGACCACACACATTACCAGGCAACTTGTAATTTCTATCCCCTTGAAAAATGTTTGCTTCTGGACAATAGTCACTTTCTAAATGTGAATAGGACCCCAAAGAACTTGGATTTCGGGAGGGCATTGTGATGTGTACCTATGATCTCTGCACAGGCGGTAAAGGAAGAATTACCAGCTGGTGCCAGCCTAGGATACATATTGAGTACCTGTCTCAAACAACAAGAAAACTCTTGGCATTTTACACTCTGACTGCCCACTTGTTTGAAAGACTGGTTTAGCCAATCAGTTATGTGCTAGGTACAAAGAATTTCAGCAGATCATATTTGAATTTAGTCTCTTTTCCCCTCCCTATACTCCATGCAAGATACAAAATAAAGATGTCATCATCCTGTCAATAAATCCCTCTCATGCTTCTCCAAATTCAAGAATAGCATTTATTGAATGGCAATTGTTGAAGTTGTATTCAAACTTTGTAAGAATATAGAAGTGTTAGTTTTATTAAATACATTTTCAACAAAGGAGACCGCTGACAAATCAGCAGTCTATGACTGGGACTGGGTTGGAAACTGGCTACCTCCAGTGTTCAGGGTTTTCCACATCTGGTTCATGTTTTGTTCCGTCTTCACAGAGAGCTTTCTCTCAGTGGGACCAGCTAGAAATAATCCCCCAAATCCAAGACCAGTGTGCATGAACAAGGTAAGGGGTGTTACCTCCGAAATGTGCTTCCATTGCGAGGACAACTCAGGCAGTCCTGCTTTCTTTAGTCATAGTAGCTGGGAAATCATCTCGGTTGGCTCTCCTTTGCCAGGGCTGCTCATGTTTAGGGAGCTGAACATGAATCATTTGTGCCTGAGGTTCTATTTGTAAACACTACTGAGCTACTACTGGTAAACTCGTGCTCATATAATCAGCTGTATAGGTGGAAAAATACCCCTTCATACATTTGAATTCACCCCTGAAGGCCATTTTTGCCATGATTGTCTAAGTTTTTTTTTTTGTTGTTGTTTATTGTTTTTTTTTCCCCAGGCCTAACAGCTTCCATTTCTAAAGTCTGGCTTAGATTAATTCAGTTTCAACTCTGGCCATGGATCCTGGTACCTTATAATGTGTCCTTTTCTTTTAGACTTCTGTTCCTCCTAAGACAGACACTTTCACTTACCAGTGTATGTCCCACCTGCTCCCTACCTCCACTTTCATGGATAGAATGTTTAATCTGAAAATCAGGGTCATTAGCGTCTCCTTATCTTTGGATGTTTTTCATTTCTTTGCTTAAGGAAATCAAATGTCTTTCTTCTCTGTAAAACATCTAGCAATTTATCAGAACTCTATACCTGTCTGTGATATGGGAACTCCGTCCTCCTGTTGAACTTCACTCTGGTATCTTTTATTCAGTCCACTAAATCCTATCTTCCCCTTTAACATTGAACCCTCTTGTGACAACTCTCTGTCACTTTTTACATCATTTCTATTATGTGTAACTTTTCTGTGATAATGAGACTTTAAGATATCCTATGACAAATTAATATTTCACCATATATCACAAAGAGTATGTAGTCTCTACATATCAATATGAAGCACACACACACACACACACACACACACACACACACACACACGGTTAACTCCTGAATGATTGACCATTAAATTTTAAGCTTCCTGAGGTTGAGAAACGTTGCCCGGGACTTTTAGCAGAAGGCCCACATTTTGCACCTAACATTTTGATAATTTCTTCCTAACAATCCTAGAGAGCAAAAGTGTAATCCACCCTTAGCTGACTCTAATGTCTCTTTGTGGAGTATCATCAATCAACATGTCATATTGCATGGCAACAGTTGGTACATGATTGGTACAGGATCGTCAGGTAGCCATGGTACCCACTGGGAATAAAGATGGCAATGCCTTTGCCAGCGATGCTTTGAAAACACCGTTGTCACCATTAGGAGTGATCAATTCCTCTAGTGGATTCTCTGCAGCAGAAGCAGAGCCGAGATAAGGCAGGAGAGAAATGTCATCCGGAGAGGATTATCTTCACCTAAAGCTGAACTTAGCTTCACACCTCCGTATGCTTAATTTACAGAGGGGGGAAAAAAAAAACCAGAATCCTCCCCACTAAAATAGTTTTAGGCTAGTATTCTGTCACTTGCCACCAACTGAGTCTTATATATAAAGTAGGTATCTGTTAATTTCTTGAAGAGATCCTTCAGGAAGTAAACAAAGCTGCCATTGAGGGCTCTGGAAGAGCCCTTAACAAGGAGCCTTTGATAGTGCAGAGATGCTGAGAATATTAATACCACTTCTCCAGGGAGGGCTGTCCTGACCTTCAGTATTAAAGCTAAGCAAACAGGCCTCCATCCATTCCTCACAAGTTCCTGTCAAACAGCCTTAAAGCACAACACTGCTCAGCAATTGAAGGGAAGAATTTTTCCAGTGTCGTCTCTTAGCTGATATGCCTTGGGCATGCTGGGCTAAAGGCCAGGGACTTATATAAGGTGAAAGGATTTGGGTTATCTGAAGCAGCCTAAAAGCAATAGGAAAATGTATGTTTTTTTTCTCCTAATCAGCCCTTAGTCACCTGAGGTCTGTAAAACACTTACATCTAATTGTGTCAATGCTTAGGTCTCAGTATTCATAGCTGTAAAATGCACCCCATGCGCAAAAACATGGGAAAAGTGAGCTAAGCTGATTGTCAAGACATACAATGTTCTAGATGAACAATTCTCAGATTTCCATACCAGGACCCACAGAATGAAATATCCTGAAAACATTCAATTACAGTACATGTATACCTGGAGGAAATTTAGGACCAGAATTCTACCCCTCCACTTCTCTCTCTTTTAAGTAGATATGTTTATTTTAATTTTCTGGGTCTAGATATTTCATCTACATATGCATCCATGACTGCATAAATGCAATGTCCACCAGACTTAAAGGTGACTGGTGAACTGGAACTGGAGTTCCAGAAGGTTCTAACAGTTGTATCAGCGCCACTTATTCTCTCCATTTTGAGCAGTTGTTTGTTGCACAAAGAAACTTTTTTTTTTTTTGAGATAGAGTCACACACACTTGCTTTGTAGACCAGGCTGGCCTTTAACTCAAGAAGATCTGGTTGCTTTTGCCTCCCAAGTGCTGGGATTAAAGGTGTGTGCCTCCACTGCCTTGCACAAAGAAACTTCTTTAATGAAATATAAAGCTAAAGTTATCTGTGCCTATAAGGGTAAGTATTTAGAATACAGTTAAAATATATTACCTTAGGAAAATAACAGTAACACGTTACTCTAGGTTCTATGGTTTCTTCAGCCATGGCTAGGATAGTTTTGCCATACCAGGCATGGAGTTCCTCTCAGATTTGGAAAGGTGAGTTAGGCAAAGTCAGACGTCTAGATTGTAATTTTGGAGGGGCTTGGGCTCACCCTGAGCAACAATGCAAAGGGAAATTGGTCATGCCTGCCATTAGAATTTAGTTTTGGGGGTCCTGGTTCTTGAGAGGAGTATTATTACTCTGTGTGTCATAATTCCATTTAATTAAGAAAGCTTATACAATAATATGCTTCTCTATGGCTTTAAAAACATATTTAATGGTATTTATCTCTGATCCCTCCCTCTCCATTCATATTTGCCTCCAGCTTTGCCCTTCATGGGAATGGTGAAGTCCTGCCTTCTTTAACTTGTTTTTCTCAGGTCTTTAGTCCAGTAATGAGAAAAGGAACTAATTCAATGGGCAGAATTCATTTAGGTAAATGTGAATTACATCCAAGCAGAATGCTGGTACTGAACTCTTCCACATTCTTTGTTCAGGATTAAAGTAGTACCAGAACTAGCTTTGACACGATTTCATTTTACATTTAATCATCAGATCAGTTACAAAAATCATAGCTTTTGATTTGTAGTAAGACATTTTCATCCGTGTTTATAGTATGGTACCTTCTTTTCCTCCAATTCTCCTTCTCACTGGTCCTTTTGCTCTTCCTAAATAGTCATCTTTCCACTTTCTTTCTTTCTTTCTTTCTTTTTTTTTTTTTTTTTTTTGGTTTTTCGAGACAGGGTTTCCCTGTAGTTTCTAGAGCCTGTCCTGGAACTAGCTCTTGTAGACCAGGCTGGTCTCAAACTCACAGAGATCCGCCTTTCTCTGCCTCCCGAGTGCTGGGATTAAAGGCGTGCGCCACCACCACCCGGCTAAATCACACGAGGCCGGGGTTCGAACTCGGGACCTTGCTTGCGCCAGCGCCGGGCGCTTAACAGGCTGAGCTATCACCCAGCTCGCTTCATCTTTCCACTTTCATATCCTGTAAATGGACAGACTCCCTTATAGAGAATAGATACCATATAAAGTATGTCGACACTCTATATATGCATGGATTTATACAAACATATGAATTATAACTATATTCCAACTGAAGGGACGCCTGTGTTTGTAGTTTTTCACTCATTTTACCTAACACACAATGATCTCTGCTCCATTCGTGTTCTAGCAAATGACAGAACTGTTTTCATTTATGGCTAAATGAAACTTTATCATGTACCAATACTGTACTTTCTTTATCTATCCTTCAGCTGGTAGGGACCAGACGGTGATTCCACGACTTGGTTACCAAGAGTAATTTCAGAACACACAAATGTGTGTACAGGTATCTCTATGATTTACCGATTTAATCCCTTGGTTACATATCTAGAAGTGGTCTAGACTAGACTATGGAAAAGTTTTGCTTTCTTTCATTTTTGGGAACTTCTATGATCTATGAAGCAATACTCTAATTTCCACCCTTCTGCCCATTTGTCTTACAGTACTGGCTATTAAGATCCTATTTGATGCAGGACTTACTCTAAGCATCCCTAGAAGCACTCTGTTCCATGTGATCCTCCCCTGAGGCAGCTTTAGTTCTCAAGATGTTCAGGGAGTTTCTCCCACCTGCTTTTTCATGGTAAGGCTCTGTCCAAAGTGAAGAGATTTAAGAGGTCAAAGCTCTCCACTTTCATCTGATAGGGAAACTCCCAGGGGATTCTAAAATATTTTAGGATGTGCAAAGATTGTATTGCCATTGTTTTGGCATGGTCTTCTGAAGTCTGAAAGCTTATGAAACACACAGTGATATTTAATGAGTGGGAAGTGCCATATCATATTTTAATATAACATTAACAGACAACACAAGGTTTTCCCAAACTCTATTTGAAGCTAGAGATGTAGAGTCTTACTTTTAAAGGTCAGCAACAAAAATATGAATATTTTTTTAAACTAAGCCTGTGGACTGGGGAGGAGGGGGAACAGACTGTCCCTGTCTGCAGCATCATTTGAGAGTGGAGCTGGAGAGACCACACACAAATGCTGTTCCTGGTTCACACGCCACCCTCCAGCCACCCTTTGGCCCGTCTCTTTCACGGGATTGTTGAGCCAAACAGGTGGCTAGCTTTATTCAAGTATAAGAGATTTAGGAGATGAAGAGGTGGCTGGGATGGGAGCAATGTACCAGTCTTGAGTCCTGATATTTTTGAATGTGGGTGTTCCATATGTCAGATCCTATCGGCTGCCAGCTTTGCTGTGCCCAAGAGAACCATGATTCTGTGTTTGCTCCATGGGGACAGACTGTGTGCTTTATCTTTTATTTTTTGAACTCCTGAGACTCTGTTGAAGTGAGAGCCTGTTGGGCATTTTTTTAGAGATGTGTGGGAAGAAATCCATTCAATAGCTGTAGCAGTCACTCAGTCACTAGACAGCAAAGAAGAAAGGAGGTGGGCCCCACCCTTCTTTCTCTGATAGGAATGGTTCCTTTACTGCGGTTTACAGTACAATGTCCTCTGGACTAAATGGCTTCTATGTTCTCTTCTGATGCGAAAGTGTCTAGAAGCTCCTGAGTTACAGGGATACACATGTAATTTAGTTCAAAGTGTTTCATGAGAAGTTGAGGAACTAAAGAAATATGTTGGAAATAAAACTTGGCCGTGAATTGCCTGTGTTGAGCTTTCTGTGAGTCAGACTAGAAAACAGCCATGGTTTTAAAAGAGAAAGTTGTGGGATGGTGGCAAGAAAACCCAATATGGAACGAGGGTTGACTCTGATAACAAGTCCTCTCTGCCTTGAGATGCATGGCTTCAGGAAAGAAGCTCAACAGCACCTCCTCCCTTTCATTACCTACAAAATAGCAATAAAATAGAAAGGTGAAAACAAGCATTTGTTCAACTCTTTCTATTTTATCTACTCATTCGCAGAGCAAAACATGCTTACTGTGTGCTATTGGCTGATTACTGAAGCAAACATTTTTTTTTGGTCAGTTAAAGAAGCACACCTGTGATGAGGCCTGGTTTAGTTGAATAAAAAAAATTAAACATATGAGTTGTTCTCCACCTGCAAAGATCATTCCCTTAGTTTCCACAGTAAAGTTCCCCTGTACGGGAGCTCAACCTGCGCTCTGGTATCCTTAATAATAAAAGTCCGTTATCCTCTTACTATCTCTAGCTTTATGTCTTTCTTTTCCTCCTGATTCTTAGTACTACATTATTCTGTCTCTCCTGGCAATCTCAGCAAGACTGTCAGTCATGGTACCATACAGTTCACTCTAAAGAAACTGGGCATATGACCTAAGTTATCTAGAGCATTCCAGGATTCCCGACCTCACAAATTTGTCCAAGGAGAACGTTTCACCCGAACATAATGTGATGTTCCACATAGAGAGAGGTAGGGATTGGCACCAAAGGAGATGTCAGATGTCAGAGACCTTAAATGTGAACTCCTAGACCCAATAAGAGATAGTCAAGGGCAGGACCTTAGACTTCTTACAGTTCTGTGAACTAAGCTCTCACTCTTTTACGCTCATTTTCTCTGACTTGCAATCAAAGATCCTAGAAGAACCTGTCCTTCAAAGTCAACTTCCATTTGGACTTCCTCACCAGATATACAGCCTTCAATCAGTTCATATCTACTAACTACCAGTAGAGAAGATATTGCTTCTCTTGTGTTGAATTGTTCTTTTTTATTGCTTGGGGTTTAAACCTAATTTTGTGTGTATCTTTTTGCCTCCTTAGCCAATGTTAGAACTCCTATTTTTAAAAGTAAGTTATTTTATATATTATCCTTAATTTAGATATTTTAATGATTAACTATTGTTAATAATTGAGATCTATGTTAGCACTTGTGATAATTGACACAGAAGTGTTATCTTGTTTATTTATTACCATGTTAATATTAGAAAGAATTTAATACTTTCTTTTATGGAGCATTTTGATAGAACAAATTTAGCAAGGACATACAATACTTCTTTGAGAAGTCAACATACCATCAATACTTAAATGCCCATTTTTTGATGTGCTCTTCATTACAGGCTGGGAAAGGAACTAATCTAGATGTTTCTCACAAGATGACGAATAAGGTAAGTATCTCACACATCTGGAGCTTCTGTAATTGTGAAAAAAAAATAAAACCCAACAGTTGCAAAAGCTATATGGAACAGGAAATTTTTATGCTAAATTAAATAATTAAATAAGCTATATTTGGAAAGCTGAATGTCACATGGTTTTTCTCATATGATGAACTTGCCTTTGAAAATATGTTTGTTAATAAAGAGAGGTTAAAAAAACCACATATGTATCCACGCACATATATTAAATTTTGCAAGAATTATACTTTACCCTACACTTTATTCTAGTGTGAAGAAGCAGGAAATATGCCTAGAGCAATTGCATCATCAAGTGGAAGGGATGATTAAATATCAGTGATGTCTAAAGGCAAAATTGCGTCTAAAGGATGTTGCATGGATCCTTGAAAGCAGAACATAGCTGTGGGAGTCAATGTTTAACCTTTCTGGTCAAATGTATACATTTATGCTTGGCAAAGAATCTATAAACATATGAATTCATAGAAGACAAGCCTATGTGGCAAGGAACTAGTTACAGCAGAATGTAAGCCTAGCAAATTCACAATAGACAACTTAGACAAATACTGTGTCTCCTTAAGGTTTTACTAGCTTCTTTCCACTGTACTGATTAAAGAAGCAATAGGTCACCAACTCAGCTCTCTGTCTTTTGTGAACAGTTTTTGTCTATTTTCTTTGTTTTACCAGAACCTAGAACTGTCCCTCATTTCCTGCCATCTCCTTGACCTTGGCGTGGAATGTGGTAATTTAGAGTTTGATTCCAAATCTACTCTTCCCAAATAACTTTATATCCCATGCATTTGCACTTTGGAAATGGAGATCTCAACAATGGCATACCAATTCTATTCCTGGGAAAGTAGGGATTTGTACACCCATTCCCGATGCCTATGTTTTGTACTTCCTTTCTTGAATCTCCTTAGTCATCTTGCAAAGGCCATTTGAAGGTATCGTCTTGAGTCTTATTGATAAGGTATATAATTTCCACAAGAGTGATTATGTAATAAGTCAATTAAGGTCTTTGTAAGAAAGTGTCTAAAACTAAAGTTCTGCCATAGCTCTCTTTTACCAAAAACTTGGAAGTGAAGAATCACCTGAGAAACAGATTAATTGAGAAACAGATCTCAATTAAGAGACTACTTTGATAAGTCTGAGGTATTTTTAGGAGGATTGTCTTTCTTTTTTTTTACTGTCTTTCTTGAGCTACACATTTTTTTTCCACTCTCCTCCCTTCCTTCCCTTTCCTCTTCCACCCTCTCCTGTGACTTCCATTCTCCCAAGGGGGGGAGGGGGTTCTTGATGGCTAATTGATACATGGGTAGGTAGCATTCTTTCCTGGGTAGCTGGTCCTGGACTATATAAGATGGCAAGCTAAGTATGAACGTGTAAGACAGTCAATCAGCAGTGTTGCTGTGATTTCTGCTTCCATGTTCCTGTTTACTTTCCTGCTCTGACTTCCTAGAGTTGTAAGTATAATCATCACTTTCTTCCTCTACGTGGCCTTTGGTCAGTGTTTTCCCAGCAACAAAATGAGATGAGACTTTGCACCAGAATACTGAAATGTTGCTATGACAGACCCCAATGATCCTTTGACTTTTGTGCATTAGACAACTTTGATGGAGGATTGTGAAAATATTGGGTACTTGAGTCTTGAAAATCTATTAAGTAAGCTCACCAGCACCACTCCTGCTTGGTTTCTGTTTTGAATTTCCACTTAAGTTACCACCCTGATGTCCTCTAAAGATGGACTGTGACTTTGAAGCATAAGCCAGATAAATCATTTAGTCTTCTAAGATGCTTTTAGTCAGAGTTTTTGTGTTTTTTTTTTTTTTAATCATAGCAACAGAAAGGATACCAGAACAATCCTTTATCAGTGCTATCAAAATAGCTGGAATCTTTTATATGAGTGATAATTTTTAAAAGCATGATGGTATATGCTACTTGTTTTAACATGAAAATAATGAAAATTGACATTTAAACTGTTAAAGGTAACAAATTTATTAAACTGGCAAATTCTGTTCCTGAATATTTCTTTGCTGTTCAAATTTCTTAAAATTTTTAATTATATAAAAATTGTAGTCTGTGTCCATTCCCAACAAAGGCACACAGCATGATACAGTTAATACCATTTATTTTAATATAGTTATTAAAAATTATTTGAAAGTGTTTTCTTGTTTAAAAGTGTGAATAATAAATTTTTGGACCACAAGCCTTATGAAACATCCTGTAAATGATATAATTTTTATTAAAATCTGAAGCTTCATATTTGTGATTTTTATATATTATCTTGTTTTTTAATTAAAAATTCAATTAAAACATAATTACACTACTTTCTCCTTTCCTTTCCTCCCTCCAACCCCTCCAGTGCCCCTCAACTCTGTTTAAAATTGATGACCTCTTTGTTGTAATTATATAGTTGCACATACATTTATATGGTGTGGGAAGTTCTTCTATATGTTGCTTTATTTTTTAATATATAAATATGTTTCAGTCAGTGGCTTAGCAGAATAGGGCAAGGAGGGAGTTCCAAGCAGATATAGAAGGAGAGAGTAGACACAGTCAGTGAGAAGCTATGTAGCAGCCCAAAAGTGACAGATGCCGCTGATGGAGCACACCAAATCTTTGCTGGTAGGCCACGACTTCATGACTCTCTCTCTCTCTCTCTCTCTCTCTCTCTCTCTCTCTCTCTCTCTATATATATATATATATATATATATATATATATATATATATATATATATAGTTGCACATACATTTATATGGTGTGGGAAGTTCTTCTATATGTTGCTTTTATTGTTTAATATATAAATATGTTTCAGTCAGTGGCTTAGCAGAATAGGGCAAGGAGGGATTTCCAAGAAGATATAGTTTAATATGTATATATATATATATATATATATATATATATATATATATAATATGTTTAAACTATTGGCCAAACAGTATTGCAAATAATAAAGTTTCTGAGTGATTATTTTGTGGTCTGGGCAGCCAGAAATGAACACGCAGTCTCCCCAACAAATTGGCGTACCAAGGTGGGGCTGACTAAACCCATGTAAAACCTGAGAAAGCTTGGAAATGAATCTTAGACACAAAAGAACAGAGTTAAGCATGGCTTTTTGATACCAGCATTTTCTCAGTTGGACTCTATTTGCTAGAAACAACCAGAGATGTGATTCCTTTAAAAGAATTCTTCCTGATTCAGCAGTAGCAAATAAAAAATAAATCAAAGAAGAAGAAAAGAAGAAAAACAAAAAACAAAACTGCATGATACACACACACACACACACACACACACACACATAATTTATACTGTTTAGTGTGGTTTGTGTATATATGACCATTTGTATTAGGTAACCAGTTAGAGAGGTCAACCCTGGGAGAGATTAATTCCTTCTTTCTCATCAGCAGTCATTAGTTGCTTCTAGGTTTTAGTCTAGGGGTGGGACCCCATGGGTCAATATCTGTGGATACTGTCATATTTTTGAAATGACAGTATAAATTAGAGCAGATGCAGATCTCAGAGTAGTTTAGTGTTTTCTTTTCTCCGTCTTTTGTGACCTTACCCACCACAGATGGAACATTGTGAATGGGGTTGGATAACACAAAACAGGAATCTGTCACTGTTCTTCTTGTTTTTCTTTCAAAAGTTAATTGGTTTTAATGACATATGTGTTAATATAAACTTTTGCTGAAGAAACTGAAAAAGAAATCCTTCTGTAATTCATCCCTTCTAACTGCCCCTTTCAGAGTATCTTTTGATGTCTTTTATCATCATTGATTAACTATACACATAAATGTTGAGAAAAAGAAAGAGAGAAAGAGAATTTTTCTGTGTTGTGTACAAATCCTTTTCTACTGGTTTTACTTAATAATGTATGTAAATATAGTAACAGTTATAATTAATCAGATTTATATGAAAGATATTAAATCCTAGGGAAATAAAAATCTTTTATAGATGTGGAAGAAAATATATACTAATTTTATGTGTCTAAAAATACATGCATGCAAATTAAGTGTTTATCTATTAATACACATATAACATGCTTACATAGTATAACAAGCAAAATTCGTGATATCGGTATGGTAACTAATACTCTGTAGCAGGAAAAAAATAGATACCAGATATTTTAGTTAGTGATTTTATTGATGCCTTAGAACACCATGAGAAAAAAGCAACTTGATAAGGGAAAGGAATTCTTTGGCTTACATATTCTGATCGCAGTTCACCAGGAAGGAAATCAGCGCAGGAAGGAACTCTAGGCAGGAACTTGGAGGCAGGAACCGAAACAAAGGCTATGGAGGAAGGTTGCTTACTGGCTTGTTCCTCAGGCTTGCTCAGCCTACTTTCTAATAAAAATCAGGACCTCATGCCTAGGGATAACACTACCCACAGGAGGCTGTGATCTCCCATGTCAATCATTAATCAAGAAAATGTTTCCCAGACTTTCCTAAGGGAATTTTTGAATTTTCTCTTTCCAAATAACTATAGTTCAATGTTTCTCAGCCTGTGGGTCTTAACTCCCACAAGACTCAATGAACCTTTCACAGGGGTTGCATTTCATATATTCTACATATCATATTATGATTATATCATAATTTCCAACAGTGGTAAAATTATAGTTATGAAGTAGCAGCAAAAGTAATTTTATAGCTGGGGGTCAGCTTAACAATATATGAAAAAGTTTCCGCACCAGGAAGGTTGAGAACTAATGCTCTAACTTGTGTCAAACTGAGAAAACCAACAAATAAAAAAATAAAACAAAGCAACAAATCTTTCAACAACAACAAAACAATATCAGGTCAAAGCATAAAAAAACACTATATTTTCCTTACACCTGTATCGTACCCAATAACATTAAATGTTGGATGATGACCAGTGCAGTGGTAACATCCATATAAATTGTTTCCCAACAAAGTTATAAGCATCATGGTGGTTGGTGCAAATAAATAATGTGGCTTGTTTTGCTTGAAAGAAATATAAAATCAAGAAAATTATTTCATGCAATCGACTCAGGAATTAAGTTCAGCTTATTCACGCACAGAGACCAAAAAGAACTGAACAACCAGGTTTCATGAAAGTGCATGGATTTTTCCTAGAACAGTCAATTCTGAATGGAAGTCTTCTCATGCAGCTCTGAAACTAGGATTTGCAGAGCTTCTTGCATGCCCCATTTCTTCAGCCCAGGCTCTTCTCTCTCCCTCCAGAGGCTTCGTGGTCTCAGCCCCTCTCTTCCCTAACAGTTGCAGTTTACAGCTGAAGCATCTCTTTAGAGCCTGACAGCTCCTGACTTTCTACTCCCTAACAGCTATCTGTGCAGGTAGATTCAGAGGATCATGGCAAGTCTGAAAGCATCACTTGTGCTTAGGAAGTTTGGAGACCTGATCTATGTGTTGCACACACTCTCGATTTTACATTATAATGTGCAAATGAATTTAATAATAGACAAAAAATACAAGGTGAAGACTATAAAATAATGCCCAAAACATTATTCATAAGATATCAATCATCTACCAACACAAACTAGTTCTAAGAAAAACTGTAAATTAATAATACAATGATCGTAAGATTTGTCCCCAGTCCATAAGTCTATTTTATCATTCATCTCTTCATTACGACAATCATTATCTCTATCTTAAAGCTCCAGGCGTCCACAGAGGGCAGGGTGTTTAAGCAATGAGTGGTCCATACTTAGTGTCTATCAAGTAAGCATTCAGGTTTAGGAGATTAACTTGTGAATCAAATATGTGTAAGCCATTTTTTTTTATCCCAGTGATGGTACTTGTGAAGAAAGAACAAGGTAAAATGTCATGAAAGCTTTTTGAACGGCATTATGGTATAACTTTGTTCAGTTCCCTTCTCTGGTTTCAGTACCACCTCTCTCTTTTTTGAAGTCAGTCATTTCTTTGAACATTCAGACATAAGCTGGCCTCAGTGAGGATAAGGCCTAAGCCATGTTGGAAAATGGGCCAGCTCAGGAAAACCTGCTTATGTGTAGCAAACTTTGCAGTTTTACCTCTCTATAAAATATCTCAGCATCTATAGGAATATTGTTTGCATGTTATGGTTATGCTGTGTAATGAGAGATTTCTTTAGCAGACTCGCATTTTGCCAAAGGTTTGACTGTGTGTATGAAAATTTGGAATATATACAAATATTGACATCCATTTCAAAAAGAACTAAATTGCTTGGGAGTTTCATTTAGTTTTCTTCACTGTTACTTGTTGTGTTGTTTGTCTTAACACCTTTGTCATGTATAAGCATTGTATCCAGTGCAGTTGAACAGTTTCTTTCCAGTATATGAGTTCTGGTTTCATGATTCTTCAGCAACGTCACCAGAACAAATGCCTACTATTTCTCTTCGGTAGATATGGGGATAAAGTTTGGCAAAGGCCGAGAAACTTAGCCTGATTTCCACAGCTAACAATGGTTACCCTGAACTTGAATCCAGGTGTCCCTTTTCTCCAGCTACTTCCTGGTAGCTTAAGGCCCATACTTGATTAATGAGCCCTGCATGAGGTGAGCTGAAATCCTGCAAGCGTCAGCCTCTGGGCAGCACCTGAGCTTTTAGAAACCTTTTCCGTTCACTAAGTAGTGCCATTTATAAAGTTCCATTAACAAGAAACAAGAGAAAACTGTTTAAACAGCTCTTTGGAACCCAGGTAAAGCCTCGTTTTCAAGAAAAATTAAGAAATCTACATCAGAAAGGCAAAACAAACAAACAAACAAACAAACAATAGCCCCCAAAAAACAAAAAAAAAATCAAACTAAATATTTAACACTAGAAGATTGGACACAGTAATGTGTTATACTCATAATATAGAATAATACTGTATAATTAATGTCATTATATAGATATATATCAACTTGCTTGGAAAAATATAATTGTTTATTAGATGAAACCTATGGGACCCTAGAATGTTTTGTAGCATATGATTTTATAGGCATACTAATATATAAATGTAGTTACTAAATATTGTCATTGGTTAAACATGGTTGGGTTTTGAATTGTTCCCTAACAAATAACTAGCTTAAAAAGAATAAAAAAGGATTTCCCATCACCCTAAAAAGCAAAGAGCTAACAAGCTTAAACTTAACATGTAGTATTTTTTTCTTAAATACAATCATTACGTGCATCAAGGATAACTCTAATGAAGTACACATGTAACATATACTTTCTTGCCAAACTCTGACATTAATCATGAGTAGCCTTTAACCAATACTAATTAATTTGAATTGTGCTGGTCCATCAAAGTAAATGGAAGTCTTTCTGGTTTGTCCAGGCTCCTATCCTAGTTTAGTTTGGATATGTTTTCTGATCTAACTAGATTATCATCATTTTGCACTGTTCTCAGTATGTTACAGAGTATCACACCCGATTTCTTTCTGACTTCCTCATATCTAGATGAAGGACTCAGCATTTACGATAACCCCTACAGGTTCATGGTGAGACAGAAATGAGAGCTCTCAGAACCCTGCCTGATAATGGGCATTTCTGTTTCAGGTTGATGAACACGATTCCTATTCTTAATTTTCACACAGATGGAGTTATATAACATGTGTATTTGTTTCTGTTTGGCATCTTTTACTGATAGAAACATGAGAGAGATTATCTTTACCATCCCATATTTTTATTTTATGACTTTTAATGCTGTAAACATGTTTTGTTTACTCTATCACTTTAATTGATTTTTACATATTGATGGATAACTAGGTTAATTCCACTTTGGCACAACATCTATAAAACTCATAAACTATCTTGAAGGTTTTTTGTGAACATGTTTATATTCCTCCTATATATATAGAAGTATAAGTAGAGCCAATGTGTCACAGATGGTCTGCAAATATAGATAAGGATGAGAAGGGGCATAAGAGGTTTTCCTGGGTGATGTAATATGCTATGTCTTCATAAGGATTTCCTTATGCAAGTTTACGAATTTAGCAAGGCTCGTGGGATAGATATACTTAAACTTGTCTATTTGATGATTTTGCTTTTTGAAAGTACTGGAGATAGAACTAAGGGTTTCATGGATACTAGGCAAGTCTGATTTTTGTGGTACATACCCAGCCCTCAGCTCATGCATTTCAAAGTATGTGTAAAAATTATGTAAATAAAGGAAATTATAGAATTGCTGAATTTTAGTTAAGAATACTGTATTAGTTATATTTTATTACTGCAAAGAGATACCATGACCATGGCAAATCTTATAAAGGAAAACATTTAACTAGGACTAGATTACAGTTTCTGTCAGTTACTGTCATGGCGATACTAGGATTTTTTCAGATGTCCTCTGCCAACGGAATCTGTCCAAACTCTTCACTTTAGCTTCAGGCAGACTTTTCAGACAAGGGCAAAAAGCAGCCACATTCTTCACTGAAGTAACACAAGACCGGTCTCTAGGCTATGTACTAATATTCTTCTTTGAAACCTCGAGTTCATATCACGCCCAGCACCATTGTCCTCCATGTTTCTGCTAGTTTGTTCCATAACTATTCATTTAAAGTGTTTACTGCTTTCCTAATCCAAATTTTAAAAGTCCACATTTCTCCAAACAAAAGCGTGGTAAAACCTGTTACAATCCCTGGCACCAGCTTATATCATAGTTATGGTTTTATTTCTGTGAAGAAATACCATGACCACTGCAAATGTTATATAGGAAAATATTTAATTGGGGCTGGATTACAGTTTCAGAGATTTAGTCAGGTTTTATCGTGACAAAAAGGATGGCAGCATGCAGGTAGACATGGTGCTGGGGAAGGATCTGAGAGTTCTACATCTTGATCCACAGTTATCAGGAAGTGAACTCTGTCGCACACTGGGCTTGGCTTGATCACAGGAGACCCCAAAGCCTGCTCACACATTCTTTCAACTAAGCCACATCTACTCCAATAAGGGCAT
Source organism: Arvicola amphibius (assembly GCF_903992535.2). Classification (NCBI taxonomy): domain Eukaryota; kingdom Metazoa; phylum Chordata; class Mammalia; order Rodentia; family Cricetidae; genus Arvicola; species Arvicola amphibius. The sequence goes on along the minus strand of NC_052061.1, from coordinate 29,099,914 downwards.
ACCTCCTAAAGGTGCCACTCCTTACAGACCAGGCATTCAAACAGATAAGTCTATGAGGGCCATACATATTCAAACCAAAATAGAAAATATACTAAAATATTTAGGATGGACCATATTACCATCTAAAAGTTGATTTGAAATGCAACATAAACATAATAATTTGAGGCAACACATCAGCAGAATATAAGTTCTAGATATAGATGACCACAGCAGAACTTTTGGGCAGAATAAAAAATTTTATTTAAAGTGTTGAAAATGATAAATATAATTTGTAAGATTCAATTATTTTTATTTTATATGTGTGAGTGCTGTGGAATAATGGTTTTACCCTGTAAAAATTTGTTTTTTGTACTTGTTTAACAAAATGCTGAGTGGCCAGTAGCCAGGCCGAACATATAGGTTGGGCAATCAGGCAGGAAGTAGAGGTGGGGCAATGAGAACTGGTGAATTCTGGGAAGAGGAAAGATTCAGTCAGCAGTTGTTGCCCAGACACAGAGGAAGCAAAATGAGAATGTCTTGCTGATGAAAGGTACCAAGACACATGGCAAACACAGACAAGAATTATGGGCTAATATTTGTTATAAGAGGTATAAGAAGCCTGAGCTAATAGTTTGTGATTCTGAGTATCAAACCTAAGATCTTAATCATATGAGCTGATTTTCTAACTCTGGGAATTTCTTTTTCATGTCTCTGCTACAAGTATCTAGAGTAGGCAGTTGCATTATACACAGTGTTGTTTAAATAGGTACAGGACTTTTGAAAAAGTAAACATCTAAGTAGTTGGATTATAAGATTTATTTAAAAATAAACATTTTCTATTAGAACATTTTAGAGTTGTAAAATAATTACAGAGATGGAAATTCATTATAATTTCACAATCATTTTCCCCTTTAGTGAGCATCATAAAGTACAAATATTAAAATTACCGAACCAACACTGATATAATTTTATTACCTAAAAATCTATATACTTCTTTTAAATTTTTGTATTTTTATGTAATTTTCATTTTTCCTTTTCTGTGATACCAACCAGCATGCCATGTTATATTTAGTTGTCAAGTTTCCTTAGGCTACTGACTGTGACAGCTTGTCATACTCTCTTTTTTTTTATTATCTTGACAATTTTGAGGAGTCCTGGAGATGGATTGTACAGAGTGCCCCAATTGGGAGCTGTCCCTAAGAAATTTCATAAGACATGAATTAGCTTGGGAAATCCCATTCCCTCAGGAACTGTGACATATGCCCAATGATCCAAAATATTTGTACCATGTTCAAGCATGGTTACATTTTAAAAGCCTTGTCTGTTTCTGTTTTCTTACAGGCTCTGTGTTAAGGAGGACATATCTTTGTCTGTCTTATCTCTGTGATACTCAGCTTCCTGAACACTGAGTGATGCCTTACCACACAGAATTCCTGTCTAAGATGAGCTCTAATGTGAGCCTTTTGACAGTAGGCTTTACTATCTCTACACCTACACTTACAGCCCACATACTGTCAGTACCATCAAAACTTGCTTTCTGATGTCCACACCTGAAGCTATATATATATGCATTCTGTGTTGATATTTTGTGTTGATATTTGTGTTATAATATAAATAAAGCTTGCCTGAGGATCAGAGTGTGGAGCTAGCAACTAGTTAGCCATAGAGGCCAGGCAGTGGTGGTATGCATCTTTAATCCCAGCACTCAAGAGGCAGAGGCACTTGATATCTGTGAGTTCAAGGCCACCCTGGGCTACCGTAGATTGATCCAATCTCAAAGAGAAATAGAGCTAGGTGGTGGCGACACACACCTTTACTCCCAATAGTTGAGAGTTACATGCATTTAATCCTAACACTATGCACGTGAAGACAGGAAGGGATATGGCTGGCCAGTGAGAGGAATATAAGACAAGAGGAGACAAGGGCTCAAGGCATTCTATCTGAGGACTAGCAGAGACAGGATACCCCATTTGATCTGAGGATTTCATAGATGTAAGAACTATTTAGTGGCTACTCTGTTTCTCTGATCTTTTGGCTTTCACCCTCTAATATCTCACTCTGGGTTTTGATTATCAAGACCAATTAGAATTTGAGCAACAGCATGCTGATTATGTTTTTCACTAAAATAGTTGCCCAAAGTACAATGATCCCTTTGCCAAAACAACTACCCAATATCCCACCCCCCACAAAAAAGAACTTTGGGACAACTTTTAGATTTGTCTTGATCTATATTTTAAGAATAGAATGTTCTTATCTCATCTGTAGAAGAATTATTTCTAAGATACTTTCAGTTGAAAAGGAAAAAGAGCTGAGCTGCCATACTGAAAGAACCTGTGCCTTTATCACACACACTCACGCACACACACACGCACGCACACGCGCACACACACTGAAGTAAACGAATAAACTAGTCCACATTAAACATTAAGCACTTTCTCCATTTCAGGATATTGGAGGTGTCTCTGGAGCAGATGAACAACCCCTTGCATTTTACATGCTTTCTCCCTCTAAAAACAATCTTTAACACACACATCAATGTTAAGCCAGTCTTAAAAACCCAACTTTATTCATGAAATGTAGATTCTGGGATGATTTATTTTCTTCCATAAAATGCTCCATTCTATAAATTATTCATAATTTATTATGCTTAATTCAGAGAAAAAAGATTTGTTAGATTGGCTAACAAACATTCTTTCCCCTAGAAAGATTTTCTTCATCCTAACGCATGTTCTTGCCTGGCTTTGAATATCATGCCATATATGAGAATCTATTATCTGCTTCCATTAACTGTTATTCTCATGGGGGAACTATATTCATTTTATTCAGCAATGATGGTTTAGGGCTGGGGCTATTCATCCTATGTGCTCAGTAGAAACATATTACATAGAGTGGATTCATGTGAACCAGGAGCATTATTTATAGCAGGTTTGCTATTTGTGTACTATTGAAATATTTCCTAACTTAAAACAATTTGAGACAAGCTTTAAAAAATTCTCTCAGTACATATGACTGGGAGCCATGCCTACTTGGTGATAAATAAGCAGCTTTGAATGAATAGGGGAATGCTATGCTCCTAACTTGCTGGAATAGTATTCCGTAAACAGCATAGTGTTCTCAAATTTGTAGGAAAGCAAACAAACATACAGGGACAGCCTTAGGTCTGACGAGGGCCCCAAGACCTGAAGAGGTCTAAGAATTCTATTCAAATTCTTACTTTCATTACAAAAGAATGTTGTGTATTCTAATTCACCAGTATAAGAACTCAGACGAGAAGTCGATTTTATTTCTACATACTGAATAAAACCAACTTTTTGTGAGCAAAAAAAAAAAAAATGCAGATTCCTAATGAAGATGATTGAAAGTCACAAATTATAGACTTGCAGGCATTATGTTTTGTCCTAGGAGAATGGCTCACTAAGTTAAATTATTTCTTAATGTATTCTCTGTTTCTCTGTAATGTGCACATAAGTGCGTGTGTGTGTGTGTGTGTGTGTGTATGTGTACACATGCACATTTTGCTTTGTGCGCTTATACATAGGGTGGTCTACAGTGGTGTGAGGAGCTTTTTGCTGTTCTTCACCTAATCTTTTAGAGACAGGAAGGCTCATTAAACGTGTAGATCTGTTACACTGCAGGTCCAGAAAGCTCTGGAAATTGAACTTTCTCTGTCCCTGTAGTTCTAGGGTTTCAGCTGTTTGCTGTGACACCAAGCATTTCATATTTGTGCAAGAAATTCAAATTCAGGACTTAAGGTTTGCATCTCAGTCACTTAATCAACAAGTCATCTTTCTTTCCAGTTCCTCCTGGACTCAATTATCAGGTAAGCATAAAGTCAGGCCTGTCAATCATTCTGAGAGTGCAGAGGACGCTTGTAGAAACCATGATCGACATTTACAGACCTTCGGTTGTGCTGACACAAAGATCCTTCTTCTAATTCATGTGTCCTTTGGGTGAAAAGACATGTTTCAGTTTTTGTGAATGACATGCAGTCGGGCAGAACTCCCTTAGAATATCCTCTCCTAGTCATGGTGTCATTACTAGAAAAAACCTATTTTTCTTTTCTTTTTTAATTTAAATAGTTTTATTTTTTGAAAATGTCATGCATGAGGACCTAGGTTAGATCATCTCCACACTTCACGCTCCTCATTCAAAGTCCATCTGAGACCCATATCTCTTGTTTATGACCTTTTCTCCTTTAATTATTATTATTATTGCACACACATATGCACATAACCTCTGGAGTCAATTAGCATCACTTCAATGTACATAAATGTGGGGCTTATTATTGGAGATTGGAAAACATATCCAAGGGGTTTGGGATTGCTTGTTTTCGGAGAATCCTGAACTTCTATCTCTCAGCTTTCATCAGTTGCCTACAGCTCTTCATCAGAGTTTGGACATTGTGAAGTTTATCCCACTCACAGTGGCATGAGACCTAAATTTTTGAATAGGGACATAGCTGTGAGCTTTCAGACTACCCAAAGATGTTGCATTTGCAAACATGGTTTTCATAGCCAATGCACTGCCAACGTTTTTTTTTTTTTCTGAAGCATTACTTTTCTCTGTAAAAACAGAATTTCCACATAAAGCATTTGAATTTGAATTCATAAAGAAACTGATTCCACTATCTTTGCCTGTTCTAGTGTCAACATTTTGGATGAGTGTGTTTGTGTGTGTGTGTGTGTGTGTGTGTGTGTGTGTGTGACATTCAAACCAGCTGGAACACTATCATGTAATAAATTGTTCAAATTTCAGTTTCATTTTTTACCACTATGCTTATCTGGTTGTTTTTTCTATTCAACTTTTTCTTCCATCTGGATCATGATCACATTAGAATTTTACTATTTTGTATGCAATAAATTATACATTAATGGGCTAGTTATGGCTGCTGAGAGAAGTTATTTGTGATTTGCACTTAGAGAGATTTTAATCAAGTCTACCATTCTCAAAAAGTCTGTTTTGCATATAAATAAGGGCCCCTAAAATCGATCTGTTTTGTTCAATTATAAAATGCTTCATTTGGGAGTCTGAGGGTAATTTATTATACTTTAATCCAAGAAATGGAAGATATGTTGCAATACTTCTAATCTTATCAGGTGTCTACCATATTTAATGACAATTTCTGTATATCATGATGATTATAAATTGTCTAAGCTAATAAAATGAGAAGACTATGTGAGATTTTTAAATGCTAAACTTATGATTGTGTATGGTCTCAAGTACTGGCTATTCCCTTAGGTTGCTCAATTGTTCCGTGTGTTTGATTATTGTCAGAAAAAGCGTACTATAAGACCAAATCCTTGAAACCTTCTGCAATGAACTATGTAAACAACGTAAGAACAAGAAAGAAGAAGAAGAAGAAAATAATATATAATGGTTTTCTAATATTTGATCACATATTTACACACAGCTTTCCTTTATAATTAAAAGATCATTTCTAGACAAAGCAGGAATTGAAAGTCTCTGGTTTTTTATTTATAAAGTGATGGTATTTATATATGTAGGGGGAGTGTGTAACAACATGAACTTTGCTGTCTGTATAGATAGTCTCTGCATGTATAAAATTTATAAATCAATGAAACATAGGTCTAGAAAGGTAAGTAGAAGCCTGGTGGAAAATTTTCAAGTCACCTCTATGATTTCAAACCTGGGCTTTTCTCAAAATAGGGCTGATGCTGAAAACTGGTGGAGGTCAAGGCCAGGTGTTTGAATGCGTCTTCCTAAGTTCCTGCCTTGGAAACTTAAATTGTCTTGTAATAATGATGAGAGAGAAGCAAAAGAAAAAGTAAAAATGAAGATAACTCAGTGCACTAATGCTGAGATACTAGCAGCGGTTTCATTATATCAAGGGAGGGCTAGTTATAAAGTCATGTAGTCCTTATCATGCCCCATTGTCATCTTTTTGCCAGGTAACACTACCACCATATGATGACATAGCAAGGGAGCTTTCATCAGGTTCAGGTCCTCCCTTTTGGACTTCTTAGGCTCTAGAACCATACGACTTATATTGTTTATGCGTTGCTCTGTCATTTTGTCACAGCAAGAGAACTAGAAGAAGACAGTGGATGCAGGGAAGATCGTAGGACTTCGTATCTCAAGCCTGTGATTCAGTTCTTGATTTCATTTTAGATGATAGAAAAACCAATGTTCTTCTACAATTTAAAAAGGATATAAGTTCTTTCTGCACCTATACTCAACCATATAAATAAACATTGACGGAATTATTACAAAGTCAGAATTAAAGCTGTACTTCTACCCATATTTATTCTTTCTGTGGGAAAAGAAAGCATTAAAAGCATCATTCATGAAAAGAAGAAAACCAGTGTATGTCGTGCAACTTCTATTTGGCCTTAATGATATAAACTTTTAGTCAAATATATGGTAGGGATTAATGCTGAAAGATCAGAGAAGCAGAACAGCCACCCACTAGTTCTTATCTCTACCGAATCCTCAGACTGAAGTGAGAAGATTCTGTTTCTACAAGCCCTTAGACTGAATACAGTCTCTAAGAAACTTCAAATTGAATCCTAAGCTCTGGTCTCCTCCCACTTTATATTCCTGTCTCCACGCAGCCATATTATTTCCTTTCTGTCTTCACCTCCCTAACGCTGGGATTAAAGGTGTGAGCCCTATACTGCCTTTATTATGTTTAGGTATGTTCCTTATATCCCTCATCTATCCAGTACCTTTATCAAAAAGGTGTTCTGATCCAGTCTATTTGGTATTCTGTAGGGTTCTTGTATCTTAATAAACATATCTTTCTTTAGGTTGGGAAAGTTTTCTCTATGATTTTGTTAAATATATTTTCTGTGCTTTTGAGATGAACTTCTTCTATACCTATTATTCTTAGGTTTGGCCTTTACATAGTGTCAAATATTTCTTGGATATTTTGGGTTAAGCTTTTGTTAGATTTCATGTTTTCTTTGGCTAATGAGTCTATTTTCTCTATTGAATCTTCAGTGTTTTGAGATTCTCTCTTCCATCTCTTGTATTCTGCTCTTCATGCATGTGTTTGTAGTTCCTGATCTTTTTCTCATGATTTATGTTTCTATACTTCCCTTGGCTTGTGTTTTCTTATTGTCTCTATTTCAGTTTTCAAGTCTTGAATAGTTTTTTTTTTTTTTTTTTATAAATTTGGTTGCTTTTTCTTGGTTTTCTTTAAGGGATTTTCTGGTGTCATCCAAATTTTGTCTTTTCTTCCATTTCTTTGAAGGAATTTCTCATTTTCTATTTAAGAGTTTCAAACATTCTCCTGAAGTTAGTTTTTAGGTCATTTTCTTCTGCTTTATTTATATTTAGTTGTTCAAGTCTTGCTGTTGTAGGATCTTTAGGTTTTACTGGTGCCATGTTGCTCTTAGTGGTGTTGCGTGTGTTCTTACCTTTTCTACTCATCTTTTCCTCTAATAGGTGTGGTTGGGGCTGTCTGTGATTCTGGTGATTAATCTTCTAGGTGTCAGTGACCCCAAGGCTCAGATGGTTCTTCCTCATGGTACAGTCAGTGCCACAGTTCTAGTTACCCTTTGGTCACTCCCTGTTCCTGGAGGTCACTCAGCACTCCCAGGTTTTGCTCCACTCCCTTGGAATTTGTTGTCACAGGCCTGCACTGGCCTAGGTTATTGGCTCAGAACCACACCAGTTCAAAATTAGGATAATAAGAAGATCATTTATTTAAGGGGAAAACTTACAGATCACCATCCTAAACAATAGTCCTCTGAGTGCAAACAGGAACAGAGTCTAGCAGCCAGAAATGGAGCCAGAAACAAGAGGGCAGGTGCATGGTTCCTGCTGCTTTTTAAGCTATAAGAGACCACACCCAAGTGGGCTGGTATCTTAAAGGCTATTGACTGAAAAAGCAGAATATGCTCCCACAGCAGTCCCTAGTCTGAATCTGTTCCTGCAGAGGTCCTTGGCTTGGGGTTGGTCCTTTAAAGGACTCTGGCCCTGGCCTACTCCCTCAGAGTTCCCTGACTCAGGTGCGCCCAGACCCACAGAGGATCTGGCACAGTCTTACTCCCTCAGAGAGATCCCAGACTCACACTTGGACCTGCAGAGGTTTCTGGTTCCTGCCTTATCCCTTTGATGTCCCAGATCCATGGTGATCCTAGAAGATACAGGAGATTATTAGCTTGGGTACCTGCATGGGACTGAACTAGACCCTCTGACTGTGGGTGACAGTTATGTGGCTTGATCTCTTTTGGGGGGTGGGGATGACCCTTGCAGTAGCACCAGGACTGCATGATTGGGCCTTTTGGAATTCATTCCCTATAGTGGGATACCTTGCTCAGCCTTGATATAGGAGGGCTTGGCCCTGCCTTTAGTTTGTATGCCAGACCTTGTTGAAAGTTCAAGGAAGGCCTTACCCACTCTGAGGAATGGTTGAGACTTGGGAAGTGGAGGAAGACAGGGGAAGGGGGGAGGGGGAACTGTGGTTTGTATGTAAAATGAAAAGTAATTTTTAAAATAAAAAATATGAAAAAAAGAAAGAAAAGAAGTGTGAGCCATCACTGCTTGGCTTTGTTTTTCTTGTAGACTGATTCAATCTCATGTATCCCATGGTGGCCTTGAACTCAGAGAGTTTCATCTGCCTCTGTCTCTGGAGTGCTCAGATTAAATGTATATGCCACCACTGAGTGGTCTGTATGGCTAACTAGTGTGGCTAGCTTCATACTCTGATCTCCAGGCAAGCTTTATTTGTTAAAGCACAAGAAAATATTACCACAAGTGTGTAATATTTCAGTTTTCATAATGACAAGTAGAAATCAATGCATGTCTACTCAGGTTTTCCTATACTTTTACTTGGCAAACATCAACTTACATGAAAAGAAATATGCCTAGACTGAAGAAGTACTTAGAAGTCACTCAGAAACATTGCTCTCTGAGCTTGAAAGTCCCCCATTCACCCAGCAACATTCTGGTTTGTATTTGGTGGTTGGCAACTGACATTTTGATAAATGGAGGTATTAAACTGTACATTAAGCATGCATTACATTTCAGTAAGGATTTTACCTGGCATTTCCTCACAGCTGTTTATGTACTTTAGAGGTGAAGGGAAAAATTCCATCATAGTGGCTTCACATTTATGTAACTGTCCACTTTGCCAAAAGATGATTGGTTGCTTGCCATAAAATATACAGAACTGCTTCTAAACTGGAAACTAAAGACTATGACGTGTTACTCAAATCCTAGGTATTAAAATGATTGCTATGGGGAGGTGAATAAGCACAGAATACAGGGGAAAAAAAGTCCTGCTCAATTTGTATCTAGTTCATAGAAGTTGACTAGGGAAACACTATGGAAATTAAGAGAAGGGAAAGATAAATGAGGTTTGGCCAAGATAGGGTCTTGGGGAATCTTTGAATATCTTCTGTGTCTCTTGCACAACACTTTTAATCAGAAATCCAATCCTGTAAGTACTACCTAACTGACATTCCTCTTAAAGTTTTTCTTTTCTCTATTTCTTTGGAAACCATGAAGTTTACTACCATTTTCTGTGTCTTGCAGAATCCTAATAATTCTCCTTAACTTCAGTTGTCTATCCTCTCCAGGAACCTAGAAACCAGAGCCATCTTGTTATAAACAAATATAAGCAAATACAGGTCCATAATTCAGCAATTCTCACCCACAGCTAAATATTCAAATTGTTATGAAAGCTTTCAAAGTATTGAAGCCATGGGAATTTCTTTACAGAGTCCTACTTCATTAATTTAGAGTAGGTATTATTTTTCATAATTTTTTAAAAAGAATCCTCTAGATGATTCTAATATTTTTAAAAGTTAAAGATGTAATTCTTTTCAAATTATTCTTTAGCATCAAAGTGGTCAAAGAAAATTTTTAAATTTGAGTTTTGCCTACCTCTTCTGCTTCTCTGAGGGCTTCTCTTTCCTCAAAAGCAAATGTCATTCCTTGCTTCTTTACTGCTCAAACATGGGTTTTTCCACAGCCTTCAATGCTGATTCTAATATTCTCTAACAACCTTAGTGAATCTGCCATATCAATTTATACTCTTCTAAATATACATGTACATGGATTTTTCGTATGCTCTATGCATCCATGTGACTTGTTGACCACAATTTCTTCTGTGTTTCATTGTTCTACTATTAAAGAAATATACACAACAAACATGTGTGTGCATAGTTTACATGGTCTTAGAAACAGAATCTCTTACTTTAATGCCAATTTCTTTAAGGTTTATCCCAGCATATAAACTATGATTTATGCATATATAAGGAATTCTTATTTGCATATAGAAGTCTTGATATGTAGAGGGTAGATAGTATTGAATTCTCTAAAGTATTAGCTAGCTCTGGAAAGATGTACAACTGCGTACTGCAATTCAGTTTTGAAGATGCATGTCAGATATTGATACCATTGATACTGTGTTAGGTCAGTGTAACCCATGGGAAGTTAGGGACTATAGGTAAATTGATGCCTCACATTGTAATAAAGGACTAGTTATTTAATAGACATAAAGGATTTCTGTTTGCAATGATTTCAAATACCTACCAACCCTGACCCTCACTCCTTAATGTCCCTTTTTGTCCATCCATATCTTCCAAGATCACTGGCATCAGTTGACTTTAGAAGTTTTGCCCATTCAGAATCCCATGAGAAATTTAATTCTAATCTCTTAAAAACCCCATATTTTTCAAAATATGGATCCTGCACCAGAAGCACCATGATTACCAAAACAGTAACTAGAAACATTTTTCCTTAGGTCCAAAGCAGGCTTGCTGAAAAGAAATCCATAAACAATTGATATTTTTGTCAATTCTCCAGGAGATTACATTTGGGGGGGGGGGGCACTGCCCTAGCATGGTAATAGGTCATGCACTTATCCTTCTGAATTACAGGGCCCGGGCAGAGAAGCCATGTGAAAGGGTGTTTGGAAAATAAGGATTTCTCTTTGACATCTTCCCCTCATTCAATCAATCTTGGATGGGCCCTACCAGCTGGACTGCAGAGCTGATTTCTTTGGCTATTCTGACCTCAGTCAAAACAAGAAACAAATGGGCTGTGTTGTCTCTGAGTTGTTACTTTTACAGGCATTTTGTGCTCTTTTATTTTGTTTTTTCTTCCCCATTAATTTCTGCTAAAAGCAACATCAATTGTCTCACAGGGTCTTATATTTGGATACACATTAGAAACAGAAAACAGAAAATGTGAAAACTGTTATTCCAGGCCCTCTCAGTTCAAGTAAAGCAGGGTCTTGGAGAACAGTTGGGTTATTTGCTTCTTTTAAAAGCTCTACAAAGTGATGTTGATATTGTACTAAGGATTGCAGGTGACATAGACAACTATATCATGTAGCTAGCTCATGCTTCGCCTTCATTGGGAAGGGGAACAATTTTTGCTGGTTAGGAGTGCAAACTGGAAAAGCCACTATGGAAATCAGTGTGACAGTTCTTCGGGAAAGTGGGAAAGCATCTGTTTCAAGATTCAGCTATAACACTCTTGGACATATACATAAAGGGACCTCCATCCTAATACAGAGATACTGGCACGTCTGTGTTCATTGGTGCCCTTTTCAAAATTCTAAGAAATTGTAAACTGCCTACGTGCCCATCAAGGGATGAATTGAAAATGAAAATTTGGTACATTTACACAATGAGATATTATTAAGCTGTTCAAAATGAAATTATGAAATTTGCAGGTAAATAGAGTTAGAAAAACTCATTCCGAGTGAGGTAGCACAGACCAAAAATGACAAGTAGTGGATGTTAGCATTTAGGTCTTCAATAGGCTTGCCACAATCCATAGAACTACCAGGTTTTGTACCAGATAAAGGAATAGGGGGCAAAGAAAGATCCTACGAAGAAGGTGAAATAGAATATATAGTTGTGGAGAGATTGGGGATACTGGAGTGGAAGTATTAGATGGGGAAGGAGATGGATAAGAAGGTTAAGATAGGGGATATGAGGAGGGACAAATAACCACTAACGATCATTTGAGGAATTATATGGAAACCTAGTACTGTACTAATTTACATATATATATATATATATATATATATATATATATATAAACATGTATATATAGTATGCATATATATGAAGGAAATTTAAGTAGTCACCAAAAATGGAGGAAGCAATTAGTTAGCGAGATATTTTTGCAACCAAGTGAAAAGAGTGCCAGGAATGGGCTCTGTCTGATCAAGTCATAGGCCAAAGTATCTCCGTGGAAACCTATAAATACCTCAGGCTATTATCAAAGCCATTAGTTGCTGTCAACAAACTGATCATTATGAACTGTTGCTGAAGACAACACTTGTATACCATATTGAACACAGAAGTCAAGCTGTTGTTTATCTGAACCCTTCATCTTTACTGATTAGTGTTCATGGTCCTGGGAGGTTTGTTCACTTGCCTTCTTATTTTCAAGAGGAAGGTAGTACATATGTTAGGATGGGTAAAGAGGGTATAGAAGAAGGGAGGAGTTAGGGGTTGGAACACCATGATCAGTAATCAGAATGTACTGTATGAAAAAAATTCCTTTTCAATTAGAAAAAAAGAAAATAATATGTTTTATGAGGCATGGTGTGGCAAGAGCCTTAAGAAGTACTTAGTCTGATGTCATGGTTCTTTGAACTCCAAATGGCATTGACCCTATCAATCAGATTTTCTCTTGTGGGGATTTCTGAGCATGGCATTTAGTCCTATAGCTGGAGCTGTGGAAGCAGGCTTTTCTTGTTTTTATGCTATTGAAAGGAGGTCTGTCTACCTGTCTATGAGAGTCTCTGAAGCTATATTAACTTTCCCACTTGGAGTTCAGCAGGGATTGTATAAACCACCCTCTGTCTTCCTTTTGTGTTCATTCTTTTCTTAAGATGACGTTAGCTTCTGTATCTTTGAGACAAATGGATTTTTCATTAATACAATTTCCTAATGGCTGATCAGGTAAATTATTTTAGGACTTAGTTTCCCTCAGTTTTACAATGATACTAATGATTCAGAGCCAAAACTTTCAGCCAAAACTTACAAAATGAGACATTCTTTCAGAGAACATGAACTGAGAAAGCTTAAACAAATACAGTGAAAAATACTTGTGATGTTTCTTCCATTTCATTTTTTTTTACTGTTTGATAAAGAGCACTTCTGAGAAGGGCTGAGTTTCCTGAGAGCAGACATGATATTAAAGTGCAGTCCTTCTATGGTTTTGTGATTCTCAATTCAGAGCCTTAAGCCGGAAGCAATAGAAATCTTTTGTTTTAGAGCCAGATGCTGCTCCATTGAAAAGGCCATGTAATGATAGTTAATGGAACACACAACATGGGAACTGTCATGCTGATTCAAATGTAAAGACTACCTCTTAAAAATAGTAAAAGAAAATGATGGGAATAATCCTTTTTTTTTCTTTAGGTTTAGGTAACGTTATCCAAAGTTAGGAATCTGCTTATTCTAGAATGTTTGGTCACATGTTGTGTATTGTTTCTGAAGTCTTGCAGGACCGAGAGTTTAGGTCCCATGAAAAGGTCAAGGCAGTTCTCAGTTTCAACATTAAATTGCTTGGAAACACTCTTCGGTAGGAAGTTAGGTTTTAGGAAGCCTGCTGTGAAAGTTAGCGGATGAAATGTAAAATGTGTGAGGCTTTCCGTTTTAGGAGTACTGGTTTGAAAAGATTATGGCATTTGCGCTTTACCAAATGAGAATCTTTTGGTGGACTTAAATATATCTCTTGCATATTCGGAGCCTTAAATGAAAAAAATCTTCAAAATATGAGTCCATTAACTTTTTCTACACTGTTAAACATTAAGAGATCAGGGTTTAGGACATTTATGGCAGTATGCCCATATGAAACATCTCCAGGAGCAAAGAGACTGCATGCCAGTATAATAGTACTTACAAAGATCATGCTATGTGTAGAAACACCTGTCTTGCATTATTAGCTCACATAAACACCACAGTTCTTCCCTGACAATCTAGTGCCCAGAGTTGCAATCTTGTCTGTCTGGGATGGAATGGTCTCTTATCCCCTATGAGTCTCCATGGAAGGTACAAGATATCACCTCTGATGATTGACATCTCCTCCATACACTGATGTTGGCAATTCTCTTTTTGTTGAAGCTATATATTTTTGATATTGGTACTCGATATTTTCTCCACTACTTTAAACTTCTATGAATATCTGCCTAATTGCTGTGTTCAGTTATTTCAGCCCTTCCTGCAAATATTGGCATTCCCTAGCATATACTTTGGGGCCACTCTTTCAAAATGTAGTGACCGTTCCTTTAGGTAACTCTACCAATTACTGAAGCATACCTTTCCCTGGTTTCCTAATAACATATCCAGAATATGGTTGCACAACATTATCCAAATGGACACAAACATCTCCAACTCAGCATGCCCTAGGATAGTGGTAATGGATAGTTAGCCTTAGTATCCAAATGTGTCGCTTCTGCTCTTCCTCTTACTAATACCACTAGCACTCCAGTTTAGATCTTAGTTTTCTTCTGTTTAAAGTTTTTTTAGGATAAATGCATTATAATGGATTAGATATGCAACACATTTTATGATGCATATTATGTGTTAATTAAAACTTAGCTACATTAAACTGCATTTTTTCAACCTTAGAGGTGTTCTATTATATGAACATTAGAATAAATACCTACCATCAAAAATTAGAACATTGGTGAATTATCATTGACGTCACCATTTCAATCACCCACTGCTACTAATTTTATGTTTTAAATACTCTTCACATTTCTGTGTCATGTTAGTTTCTTTACTCAGTTAGTTTCATACTCAAGACAAAAAGCAGCTCAAGGAGTAACAGATTATTTAGTTCACAGTTGGTGGGAATAGTTCATTATTGCAGAGAAACCCTGATGATGGCATTGACTCAGCTTTGACTCCTTATTCCTCCCATCTTGGCATAACAGTCAAGGATTCTAGCACATAAAATGGTGTTATTTTTATATAGTGTGGGGATTCCTTATTCAAATTTCTATGGGCATACCCTCGTAGACATGTTTGGAGGTGTCTATCCTATGTGACTCTCTAGATCCAGTAGCTTTTCTATGAAAATTAATCCTCACAAGTCTATCATTGGTCCATTTGCACCAAACACCTCACTTTAAATTGCCGTGCTCCCTTCCTGTTCTCTAAAGTTTCAGGCTCCTTTTAAAATGCAAAATGATGCATTCTGTCGCTAAACGTCCCCCATGTCCTAACTACTCCAATAATATTCAAAAGCCTAAATACAGGCTGTTTTTGGAGTCTGAGGCAACCTTTCAGCTGTGACACCCCCCCCCCTTAAAACAGCATAAACAATAAGGAAAAAAAGTTACACACTTACAATATACAATGGCAACAGTTAACCATCCAGGTTCCAAAAGAGAGGAATTAAGTCATGGCAAAGAAAGAGCAGACCTAAACAACGCTACAACATAGGGCCACAAACACCATCTTCGTGGCTTTCTGTCTTGCATATGGGAATCTTGATGGCACATTTTGGCTTCAGTTACCTTTTGCCTTACACCGGCAATCTATGTAGCTTACCTTGGGCCAGTTCCACTCTGTACCCAAAGCTGCCCTCAGCAAACCTAAAATTCCCAGTGTTTCCAACAGTCTGGGGTGATTACTACAATTTATGCTTTACATCATCCCATCTTCATAGAGAGCCTCCTAATGAGTTCCACACAGGCAATCACACTCTGCTAGACATTGCCTGACCTCACTCAGCAGAGTCATTAATGCAAACTTTAGTATCCCATAACTCTTGTATTTCATATAACTGAAAAACAGGTGTTACGTAGAAGACAACGGGTTCTGCTGTTAAGTCCCAAATATAATCTTGTCCCTCTGACTTTAGATTCTCTTTGCCCCTGAAGTAAGGGAAACACTCCCTTCCATGACTGTTTTTGAGCAGGGAATCCCTGAAATGTCATTATCCTCTCAGGCTCTAAAAGAGATTTGCCATTTTCCAATCTTGAACCTTTAGTAGGCGGAGATTAGCCTTTTATGATTGGGTCAAGGCAAAGTGGAAGATTCCCTCTTATTAGAGAGAATAGCAGCCACTGTGTCTGCACATACTTTCTCTGCCCTGTACACAACTTTAACCACATTCTTCTGCTTTTCCTCAACAAAATATACATTTTCTCTATATCTTCTTGCTAGGAATTTTCATTATAAACCCTAATAAACACAGAGGTGATTAATAACAATGCCACAGGCTGACTATTAGACTCTTGAAATTTCCTATGCCAGACAATTTCTATCATTACTTTATATATGTATATATATACATATATATGTATATATATTATTTATTAAAAATTTCCACCTCTTCCCCTCCTCCCATTTCCCTCCCTCTCCCCCTACTCTCCTATCATTACTTTCAAGTCCACCTTGCTTAAATTATCATAACATGTATAAAGCACAGTCACATTTTTTGAGCAAGCTATACCACATGAAACCTTTTCCCCAGTTCTCATGAATCCTTCCTCTCATGTGATTCCTCAAGAGCATAGTCCAAGGCTGCATTTCTCTTAGCATGCTGGACTTTTGCACTTCCACCAGAAAGTCCCTTTAAGCCCCCTTTGTTCATTTCTCCAGGTCACAGCTTGAAGCCCCACATCTTATATCTTAGTGGAGCAGAAGCACAGTGGATGCGGATACTGGTGCTCAGATGAACACTTTTCATACTTTTCTCTTTTTAGTTTGATCCAAGACATGGATTGACCCATGGAATAATGGTAATGTCCACATTTCAAAGCAAAACCTCCCTCCTCAATTAAGCCTCTCAGAAAACATCTTTACAGACATTCCCTTGTGTGTGTCTTCTCAGTGATTTTAAATGCAATAAATTACCACCAGTGTCTGTCCATTTGTTTTTTGAAGGTATTGGTTATTCTAGTCTTCCAAAAATTCTCTCTCTCTCTCTCTCTCTCTCTCTCTCCTCTCTCTCTCTCTCTCTCTCTCTCTCTGTGTGTGTGTGTGTGTGTGTGTGTGTGTGTGTGTGTGTGTGTGTGTGTGTGTGAGAGAGAGAGAGAGAGAGAGAGAGAGAGAGAGAGAGAGAGAGAACTTACCTTGGAAAAAATCCAAGACATGCTTACTAGAATTTTATGATACCGAGAAGAAAAGAAGTATAGAAAAGGAGAAACCTTTGAATAAACACAGCAGGACATAATGCAAGTACTTAGGGAGGTTGGCAAGTAGACGCTAATTGAATAGAACCACAGAGCCACACTGTTGATGTGGCTGTTAAAATAACCTTTTCTTCCTCTAGGGCTGTTTAATAAAAATGCAGTGTTTTTATGTATACCCTAAATGTTGCTTTATTGAGGAACTTAAAAGCAAGTTAATAACAGCACGCTTGGGTTTCTGGAGGGAGACTGTGGTGATGGCATATTTGAGAAGAAAAAATTACACAGTGAGCCCCGTCACAAACCGGCAGTGATGTTTCAATGTGTGACAATCAAATTCAGGTGACATACAAGGTCACAGTATCTTGCACAGTTTAATGAGCAGAAGGAAACATTCAAAGCCAGTGAGAGCTTCAGGATTTTAGCAGCTGTGAGCTACCTCTGTTTTCTGGACATAAAAATAAAAGAGAGATAAAAATCATTCCTTTAAAGATTAAGAAGGCTTGAAACTGCATATGGAAAATGTATTAAAACAAACCAGGAAATATTAATTTAAAATTATTTAATTTATGTATAGTCCATAATATATTTTTATAATTTCCCCCTTCCTTCTTCTCCCTTCAAACTCTTCCATATCTACCTCCTTGTTTTTTCTCAACTTCAAGGTCACCTTCTTCACTAATGGGACATACTAATTTTATAGGATTTTTTTCTAATTTCTAATCAATTTGTTACCTTGAAATATAACCACTGAAAATTGAAATATCTTGCAAACTGTGCCATAAAATTTTACTTATAACCAATAGAATGTGATCAATAATACAGAAAAATTACTCCATCTGAGCTAGCACTTGACTGCTATAGTTTTGCAGGTTTTGTTTAGGCTGAGAGTTTATGCTGAGAGTTCATGGGAGCAAGATTTCTGTCTTATCCAGAAGATAACATCTGATTGCAGGCTTTCTGATTCCCTAGGTTCTTGCAATCTTTCTACTCCCTCTTCTGAGATGTTTACTGGGTCTTGCATATTGTGGTTGTGTGCGAGATGACTTGTTTGGTGATGGGTAACCTATGTCCATTTGTCCTCTGAAATTTTACTTGTTTTTAATCTTTCTAATAGTCTCTGGCTACTGCAAAAGGAAACTTGTAGTTTTTGTTTGTTTATTTGTCATGAGAGATCTATTTTGGCCTATAAGCAATTAGTTAAAAGGGAGTTAGAAAATAATATTGCTTTAATAATATGGTACATTCTCTTCTGGGGCTTATTACCTCTCAGCTATGGGTTCTGGGCTAGCTTTGCAGCACCAGGTATGAGTTACCTCCTATTGAGCTGGTGTTAGTCCTAAGACGAAGAATATATTTCAATGTAATGAGAAACTCCTGGAAGGTTATAAAGAAAATTGAGATAAACAGTGATTATTATTATTTTAAATAGAAAAACCAGGAAAAGAATATTTGTTCCAAGTAGATACATTGGGAAGAGTACAAATAGGTCTACTAATTTTCAGGGGTAATGGCAAAGTCACATTTTTCGATACAAGTAACTTATACTTTAAACTTCATTGAATTAAAAATTTCCATGTTGCAATATGCTGTCAAGAGAATAAAAAGAAAGGCCTGATTTGTATGATTACAAAGGAAAAATCCAATAAAAAAACTGTTACCTAAAATATATGCCTAAATACTTAAAAACCAAAAGTGAAAACAATATATGATTTAAATACAAATAGATTTTCACTATAAAATATATATACAGGTTTTATTAATAGACAAATGGTCAACATTGTATGACTTGAGGAACCACAAATTACAAAAACCATAAAAATGCTATATAACAATTAGAATGACCAACAATGTCAATACCAAGTGTTGTGAAGGCTATGAAGCCACAGGCGCTCTTCTTGTTTATAGTTGTTGAAAGAAAAATGACAACAGATTTTTTTTTGTGGAAGATAACTTGACAGCTGGCAGCTTCTTAATAAAACTAAATATACATTAACAATATAACACAGCAATTGTTTTCTTTGTTTTTTATGTAAATGAATTTAACAGTATATCCACATAAAATTGCAGGCATAGTTGTTTATAATAGCTTTGTTTATACTTGTGAAAAACTGGGAAATGATGGAAAGCACTTTCCATAGATTAAAGGTTAAAGCGTAGATGATGCAGGAGATGTATTGTGATTCAGATGAAGTTATTGCAAATCAAAAATGTGAAATAAACACACACATATTAGTGGCTGAAAAAAAAAACAGTTGACGAAGCTGCAAAGTATAAGAATCCAAACAGGTAACATGTAAAGAAAGAAAACCTATTTAGAAGGTAAGGACTCTTCAGCCACCAGCATTTCAGAGAACAGGCGGATAAGTAGGCAGAACATGGAGGACGTAGGACAAATTTGGAATTTTATACAAAGAATTTAATAATGTTGAAGGTTAGTGGTAGATATGTGATTATAGATTTGTTCTATACACACAATCACTAACACCAAAATTGAGCCTGAATTAAAATGGTGGACTTTGGATGATATTGTGTCAAACTGGGGTTAATGATTGCACACTACTATAATATCTGAACGTGGCTTACATGGAGGGCTGACTGAGAAGCCAAGGACAATGGCACTGGGTTTTGATTGTACTCCATGTACTGGCTTTGTGGGAACCTAGTCTGTTTGGATCCTCACCTTCCCAGACCTGGATGGAGGGGGGAGGACCTTGGACTTCCCACAGGGCAGAGAACCCTGACTCCTCTTTGGACTGGAGAAGGAGAGGAAGAGGGAATTGGGGGAGGGAGAGGAAAATGGGAGGGGGTGAAAAATTGTAATAATAATAATAAGAGAAAAAGAAAAAAACAAAAAAATAAAATAAAATACAGAATAAAAATATGTAGGATACTGATAATGCAGGAGGATATAAATATGCAGGGGTATTAGAACCCTATACAGTTTAAACCTTTAGTAGGAAAGAAAAATTAACCAATGGTTGCACACAAAATGAAAATCAGGTAACTGTTGTTCCTGTAAAGTCATGAGTTATAACAAGCACCAGCTAGGCTTCTAGGACAGTCAGCTAGAAAAGTTGGTCATCTCTGCTTGCCCATCTCAGGTGTATTATCCAAGTGAAAGTGTGTGAGGTTCATGACGATGGCTCAGCCACTATAATTATTTTCAAAGAAAGCAACAAACTCTGTGGCTCAAATTTCCTAATGCTCTGACCCTTTTATACAACTCCATGTTGTAATGACCACCAAGCATAAAATTATTTCCATTGCTGCTTCCTAATTGTAATTTTGCTGCTGTCATGAATTGTAATGTATATTTTTGATATGCAGAATATCTGATATTGCAAGTCCTGTAAAAGAGTCGTTTGACCTCATAAGAGGTTGTAGCCAACATGTTGAGAACTACTGCTGTGAGATCATCAAACAAGATTGCTTGCTCCAATAATTGTGAATTACAGGATATAATTTTGAAACACAAAAACAACTCAAGTGTATCGATGTCAAGATCAGTAATTCAGTGAATCCAGGGCATGCTTTTCACCAGTCCTTGTGGTCTGAATACAGTTTACTTCTTCTATCAACTCTTATAGAAATATTATATAATTTTTTTTACAGTAAAAGAGCCCGCCAAAGAGATTTTCTTCAACCAAATACATATTTCTGTTAGGTAACATAGGTGGACTTCAGCCTCAGGGCTCTCTCTCACACACAAAGACTCTGTCCATGTATTGTATATTTAACAAATAGCCAGTGTTCAGACTATGCTATGGTCTTAAATCTATTTTTGGACTCAGTTTATCAAAACATAAGGCTACCCTATTGTTCTCCATTGTCTTACTGTACAATCATAGCAGCACACCAGTTTTCAGTAAAATAAATGCTCAATGAACAAGAGAAACACTGTTTTAAATGAAAACTATTTATCAGAAATGTCTGGGGTTGCCTAGGAAAAGCAAAAAACATCAGGAAGCAGTTAACTGCCATGCACAAACACAGACATAAGCTTGTTTTAATAAGTTACACCCGAATGCCAATAAGTGGCCAAATGACAACTTATAGAAAATATTGCATTTTCCTACTTGTATTTGGTATTACTGTAGACAATGATATAATTTCTTTGTCAGAAAGGTCCTTGTGAATTGACATATTCATTCTTCTTAACACAACACACACACACGCACACATGCACACACGCACGCATACACACACACACACACACAGAGAGAGAGAGAGAGAGAGAGAGAGAGAGAGAGAGAGAGAGAGAGAGAGAGAGAGAGAGAGAGAGAGAGAGAGAGAGTAATTTCTTGATGTGCATTCTCAGGCTTTCCTCTCATAAATTTTGTGTATTGCATTAAGCTCTTTGTTCCATTTTGATGTGAATTTTTTGTGCAAAGTGAGATTTAAATACAGGTCTATAATTCAATCTTCTTCTACATATGGAGATCCACCCATGCAAAGAAAAATGAACACATATATTGTTGGTAGAAATATAAGTTTGTTTTTGCCAGTATGGCTATCAGAAAGGAGGTTTTTTATAAAAAAACTAAAAACAGAACTAGAATATGACCCAGCTGTACAATGCTTAATAATATTTACAAAAAAATTATCCAAGTTGCTGTGCTGGTGGCCATGTCAGAGAAGCAGCAGGTGACAATTGCTATCAGAGGGCTTTGGCTCCAGAATGTCTCTTACTACTGTTGTGCCTTTACATTTTTGCCACTGCCATTTCTCTCTGGTGTGTATGGGTATGGGGAATCCCCACTGCCTTTAAAAGATCCCTTTCTGATGGGCATTTTTCCGTGTGGATTATTATGTAGATGATTTCCTCCTAAGCTGTTCCTTAAAGTGTTGCCAAAATCCCTGATAAAGCAGGAACTGCAGAGGCTAGAAAATATGAGCAAGTGAATGCCACACAACCAGGAATTAAGAGTTACTCTTGAGGAACTGCATAGACTATGGTTGGCTTAATGGATAAGGAAAACGATCGAGTCCCAGGAATTAGTTCAAGTTCCTTTTGATATTGTAAAAAGTGTTCATGGGATTTGTTGTGCATTAGAGCTAACAAAAAGTTTTAAGCAATTGACTTCATGCAACTAGAAAGCAAAGAATTGGATGGTTAGTTAAAATAATTGGACAGGACTCTAAAATATGAAAAGTCAAATCAGTAATCTGTTTCCCTGGCAATTATATAATCTACTTACTATCTAAATGGTTGTGACTGAAAGACTCCTGATCTACAAGAAGTTTAAAAGATAAATGTTTCTGGGAATAACTTGCTTTTCACTTGTACACATAAAATATTATCATGTAAGGGATATGGAAATCACTTATGTATGTTGTTCTTTACCTGTACTCATTGTAATCATTCACTTAGAAATCGAATGCAAGTACATTGTAATTTTTTTATTTTGAAGCCTAGTATTGTTTTTATTTTTCTATTTAAGAATTAGACATTATACAATATTTTACAAAGATTTGTTAAGCACCATTATAACTTAGGAATACAATATTTCTGAGGATTTATTTTTTTATTAAAGATTTCCATCTCCTTCCCTCCTCCTCCCCCTTCCCTCCCCTCCCTTCCACCCGTACCCCCACTCCACCCCTCTCCAAGACAAAGAGCCATCAGGGTTCCTTTCACTATGTTAAGTCCAAGGTCCTCCCAGCTCCCCGTAAGTCCAGGAAGGTGAGCAACCAAACTGACAAGGCTCACAGTGAGCCTGTCCATGCTGTATAGTTCATGTTCATTGCCGTTGTCCTTGGTTTCTCAGTCCTCCTCCACCGTCAGCCACATTCAGAGAGTCCGGTTTGGTCCCCTGTTCCATCAGTCCCATTCCGACTGGACTTGGTGGTCTCCCATTAGATCTGTCCCACCGTCTCAATGGGTAAACGCACTCCTCGCGGTCCTGACTTCCTTGCTCATGATCTCCCTCCTTTTGCTCCTCATCAGGACCTTGGGAGCTCAGTCTGGTGCTCCTATGTGGGGCTCTGTCATTTTCTCCATCCAATGCCAGGTGAAGGTTCTATGGTGATATGCAAGATATTCATGAGTATGGAAATAGGATCTGTACATTTCTGACACCCTCTCCTCAGCTGCCCAAGGACCTAGCTGGGGGCGTCTTCCTGGACACCTGGGAACCCTTCTAGAGTCAAGTCTCTGCCAACCCTAGAATGGCTCCCTTAAGTAAGATATATAATTCCTTGTTCCCATATCCACCCTTCCTATATCCCAACCATCCTATTCCCCCAAGCTCTTCCCATCCTCCACTTCACACTTTTCTCTCCCCCTCCCCCCCTCCCCCCATCCCACCCCCCCCCCATGTTCCCATTTTTTGTCCAGCAATCTTGTCTACTTCCAGTATCCAGGAGAATAACTATATGTTTTTCTTTGGGTTCACCTTCTTATATAGCTTCTCTAGGATTTTTGGCTAGGACCCAATTATGAGTGAGTACATCCCATGTTCATCTTTTTGGGCCTTGGTTACCTCACTCAGGATGGTGTTTTCTATTTCCCTCCATTTGCATGCAAACCCAATTAAAAAATGGGGCACTGAACTGAACAGAGAATTCTCAACAGAAGAAGTTCGAATGGCCAAAAGACACTTAAGGGCATGCTCAACCTCCTTAGCAATCAGGGAAATGCAAATCAAAACAACGTTGAGATACCATCTTACACCTGTCAGAATGGCTAAAATCAAAAACACCAATGATAGCCTTTACTGGAGAGGATGTGGAGTAAGGGGTACACTCCTCCATTGCTGGTGGGAATGCAAACTTGTGCAACCGCTTTGGAAAGCAGTGTGGATGTTTCTCAGGAAATTTGGGATCAACCTACCCCAGGACCCAGCAATCCCACTCTTGGGAATTTACCCAAGAGATGCCCAATCATATTACAAAAGCATCTGTCCAACTATGTTTATAGCAGCATTATTTGTAATAGCCAGAACCTGGAAACAACCTAGATGCCCTTCAGTGGAAGAATGGATGAAGAAAGTGTGGAATATATACATATTAGAGTACTACTCGGTGGTAAAAAACAGTACATTGTAATTTTTATATTGCTCAAAAGATTCTGCTGGGGGCTATTAGCTGTGAGGGAAAAGATAAAAATTTAGAATATAAATACCAGGAGAGATGTAGAACTAAAGATGCAGAAGGAAGACATCAGGAAAGCAGAAGAAGGAGAAACTCAGGGTAGAACAGAACAGGAAGAGAATAGAGTAAAACAAGCAATAGAAAGCATCATAAAATGAAGAAAATTCTTTATCCCACAGAAGTTGTGTGTGTGTGTGTGTGTGTGTGTGTGTGTGTGTTTTCACTGACTCTTCATCACTTTCCCAGTCTCTCTGAACTGCAGTGGGCTGTTCCCTCTGCATTGATATAAATTAGAAATAACTATATGCACATTTTTATTGGGACAGTATTTACGGTTTGAAAACTATAGAAATGCCTTAAGTGTCTATCCACAGACGAATGATTTAAAAGAAATGAAGTATGAATATATAATAGAATTGAATTCAAACCATGAAGAGAAGCAAAATTATTGTTTATTCCGTATGTTGGAAAATGGATAAATTAGAGATCATAATGATAAGCAAGACAAACCAGGCTCAGAAAAATAAATATCTTCTATATTCCTTTGTAGGAAGAACATGGATTTTAAAAGTGACATTAAAATAGAAGGGAAACTATTGGGAAAGAGAAAAGCGATCAGTGGGAGGTGGAAATGAAACAAGAGAATAATCACTGAAACTACATCCCTTGTTCACAGGGGTGGGTGGGGATGTGGACAAGTTCTTTCAAAGAAGGGGAAATGGATCCAATTTTGCAAAGACATAAAGGTGAAACTAGACTGGGAGGGTTAAAAAGATAGGCAGAGCAGAGTAAAGGAGGGACTCTAGGGAGGAACAACTTACACTAAAAACCTTTTGAAAATCTATATGGAAGTCTACCACTCTATGAGCTTCTTAAAATATGTACATATATGAAAGAAATTTGCATGGACTCAAAATAAAATTGGGGAGACACTGTACCAGCTAGACATTTTATACCACCGAGCAAAACTTTCAATGCTAAGAATGGGTTACATCATTTTGAATTCTTGGCAAAAGGGTTTCTACTCACCCCCCCCCCCACACACACACACACACCAAACATCACAGGCTGTTACCAAGGCTATTGGCTTTCCTCAACAGTTTGAAGGTAAAGACAAATTGCTGAAGACAACACTTTTGGCATCAACATGGAGAAATTGAACCACTGCCCCACTAGAAGCTCCACTCCAATCTACTTGTATTCACCATTCTGGAAGGTAGTTTGGATGCTACTGGAGGAGTGTGATAAGCATCAATATCCCACAGCTATAAACACTAAGTGCAAGATACACTAGTGAAATAGTGTCACAAGTTTTATGTGATTAATCAATTGCTTTTTGATTGGATTTAAGGTCCACTCTTTGATATTGAGCCAATATATGAAGCTACTAAATTAACCAAGAGCCCGAAACTGAGATCAAAATGCTACTACTATTATCCTGTTAAAAAAAAAAAAAAACTTAGCCGTAAAATGACTTCTACTGACATATTGGCATACACATAGGTCATTGCGTCACTCAGTTCTCATTAGAGAAAATTCTTACAGTAGATGGTAACTCACCCAGAAACCTACAACTGTATTACATGCTTAGAGAGAAACTATGAAATGTTCTGTCCTAAATGGGATTTTTTTTATTAGATGCTCCCTTGAAAGCTAAGGAATCTATGTACAAGAGGAGGTAGAAAGATTGTAAGAGCCAAAGGTGGCGGATAGTTCCTAACAGACAGTGCCTTCCAGACACAGTAAGTCTGAGACAGATAGAATCTTAGAGAAACTGAGAGAGCGTGAAGACCTGCATGAGTCAAACTGGACAAAACCCAAGCTCTGAGAGGAGGAAATGGGATCCAAATCCCACTCCTACGCAAGAAGCTGTTTGCAATGGATACCTGCTGGGAAACGGGAAAAAACTTTCTTCTGTGAAATAACACTGGTATCAACAAAACTCCTGGGCAATCTGCATACCCAGGAGTAGTTTACCAAGACAAAATGGACTCAAGTTTGGGTTTGGGTTTTTTTTGTTGTTGTTGTTTTGTTTTGTTTTTGTTTCATCTTATTGGACTTTTTTCTTTTGATTTTCATTTTTATTGTTTGATTTTGAGAGAGTTCAAGAAAGAATCTGAAGTTGGGCTTCTAAGGAAATGAAGACTCTAGGAGGAGTTGAGAGAGGGTAAAAAATATGATCAAATATGTTGGATAACAAGTTTCTAAATAAAAAGGGAAAGTTTTGAGTTTTGTACTTTGTAAATGGCATCTGATTTGCCTTAATTTGTGTTAAATCACTTGAGTGGATGTAAATTTACATGTTTATATGTATGTTGGCTGGAGGTATAGCTCTGTGATAGGAAACCAGCTGTGTCTACAAGGCATGGGATTTAATCGCAAATATGGGAACGAACAAAACAAAGCAGCAAAGCCAGACTAAATATGGTATTAAAATAGAAGGTAGGCTCTCTGGGAAGAGAAAAAGGATCAGTGGAGGTGAAAATAGGGCAAGGGAAGATAACAAGGTAGTAGATATGATGATGTTCACTATATTAATGTATGAAAATACCATAATGAATTCCATAATTTTATAGGGCTAAGTAAGATACACTAATTAAATATAAGTACCATTTCTACTGCACAAATAGAACAAAAGAGGACACTTGTTCAAAGGAGAAGTGTTAGTTGAACTTGTGAAGATATTTTTCCTGTAGTGGTCGATTTAACACTGTCAGGATAATATAGTTTTATGATCACAAGAAAGCCACAATTTAATTTTTGCAGCGATTTTTACCTCATCACAACTGTGTTATCACTTTTAATCTCAGTGATATTATTTGAATTATCGTAGAAAAATTCTACTCTACAGACACCTCAACCCATTTGCTCCTTTTCTGCATGGATTTAAATCATGTTATCATTATTCTCAAGGAGTTATATTTGTAGAATAATATAGTCTGGAATTGCTGAGCATAAATTACCCCATATAGTAAGAACTATTCATTTAACAATAGACATTGTAAACTTAATAAGGACATCATGCCTGGTTTATTAAGGATGGGGTGTTTTCAAGTACATAGATCTTTATAAAAGGAAGATAGGCCACATATTTCCTGAAAGCCTTCAACTACTTAATCTCTTTAATTTGGAGGTCTGAATTACATCTGAAATAATGACAACCAGTATTTCCTCACTGTTCTCTACTGTGAGATTGAAGAACTGAAATGAACACAGCACATTACATTCTCTGACTCTTTAAAGCTTTGTGTAGCTCTTTTACACTTTACCAGTACATAACTTCATCATTGTTGACTCTGGTCCATTTGATTTGTAGACATTCCACACGGGCATCAGGCTAAAAAAAGCAAAGGGAACTAGAAGTAGCCTTTTGAGAATGCCATTGCATTTTGGCTCTTTGTCTTTCCCTAGGGCACTCTTAAATATTGTCTTACTTCCCTTCTTTCGCCTTCCATTTAATGGGTGATACACTGACAAACAAATCTTGGAACAAACTTCTAAGAAACTGTCCATAATTTTCTATGAAACTCTTCTAGGAAATGCACTGTAGCTAGTAGGTTGATTATTGCATATCCTGAGGACTATTATTCAATCTTCATCGTTAACATAAGGTCATATTCAGAATCATATATAGCTGTACATTTTAGTGAAACTTAGATTTAAGAGGATTGCATCTTTAACTCAAGAAAAATGACTGTCTAATAATTTTTATATTTAAATATGTAATTTATGAATATAAAATTTATTTTATATTATTTGCAGAAATTTCATTAGAAGACATACTGATGTGGTGAAATAAAGTGTGTGATTCTTCATCTCAACTTGTAAAAGAAAGATCACCATTTGAGAAATTTATAAAGGAAGTTTATTCTATATCCAAAGATACACATCTAAAGATTCAAATCTTTTAACTTAAATCATGCATTGTATTATCATATGTAATTTACATAATGAATAAACTGGTTGGTTGTCAAAAGTCTATACTATCAGAAATATTAAATATTAAAAGCATGTACCTATACACATGAAAGAAATTATAGAGGCATATTTTGCTTTCAAATAAGTAGATATATGAATAATAGAAGCATGAAACCATCAGACTTTATGGTTGACATAAATAACTCACTGGTGTGCTATTATGTTATACTGTTTCTGACTCAAACAGAATTATATCAAGTGCTTTTTGTGTCCATTTAATAGTGCAATCTTATAATCTTCTTTTCAAATTTTTTTCTTTTTTTTTCTTTTTTTTGGTTTTTCGAGACAGGGTTTCTCTGCAGCTTTTTTAGAGCCTGTCCTGGAACTAGCTCTTGTAGACCAGGCTGGCCTCGAACTCACAGAGATCCGCCTGCCTCTGCCTCCCGAGTGCTGGGATTAAAGGCGTGCACCACCACCGCCCGGCTTTCTTTTCAAATTTTGAATGTATATCTACTTTTGCTACTTTGTAATTTTCAGGACAAACAAGATACATTTATTCTTTGCTCAACACTGTATAATAAATACCTCATTCATAATTTGATTGAATAAATAAATTCATAAATATATAAAACTGATTGCTTATTAACTATTAGAATTTTCATCATTAGGAACTATGGTGCTTATTTTGAGGCCAAGTTATGAGTATTATTTTCAGTCAATAAAGCATAATATTACTGTCTTTGACTTAAGACTTAGGGATAGTCTGATTCTCATAGGCTTAGTCTCATTACCCTTGTAAACATTGCTGAAATGGAGATTTTGTGGTTTTAGAAAGAGAAGCTGTCTAATACATTTATGTTGACTTTCCCAATAACTCTATATGGGCACTGTTCCATTGGTCATTCTGCCTCTGCTAAGATGTATATTATCCTTTCTTATAAACCAAGCATCACCCATACCATTTCAGAACTGTGGCTATTGCTATTTAAATCACATGCAGACATAAATAAATATCTTCCTTGAATTTCCCCAGGTGAATGTAGACTTAAGTGTGTGATGTTCTCAGTACTTTCCATTGTGAACAAATAGATACTGAATTCTATTCTGTTTCTTTGTATTATCTAATAAGGAGAAATACTTTCCCTACATTTAAAGTGCATACTTTAGTACATTTATATCTGTATTTATATATTAAACCCTTGCTAGTAAAATAAAGATATTGTAAAACATAATAAAACATGTCTGAGGAAGTCTACATGAGATAAATGTATTTTGATTTAGTTAGATAAAAAAGCCACAGACTAAACGATTTAATATCTCTTTTTCTTTCTGGCCAAATTCAATTTTACATTCATATTAGCTAACATTTACTTTGTACCTACAGTGTATCTGCCTCTTAGGAAAACAATTTTGCATGTATTATTTTGTATAAAACCTGGATTCTTCAATTTAAAATGGATAAGGTGGACAAGAGAAACTGAAGATTCCAGAACTAGAAATGAGCTTGAGAGACAGGGCTTGCAATAAAAAATTCTCTCTACCTCGGCAATGCAATTGCTTACTTTCTAACTTCACTCTAATTGGGCAATTATTATTATATATTCATTGTGTTAAGAAGGTGTTCCTGAATGTGAGCTGTTGGTAATCTTTGAAAGCTGTACCTCTGATATGACAAAGGCAAGCACATTGATTTTCATTGTTTCTATTGAATACAGAACTGATGATCATAGCCAGAGGCATTAAGAAAGAGAAATGAAAACCATCTAAATCAAAAAGAGCTAAAATGATTTTATTTACAAATGACATGATTCAAATACAAAAATAACAAACATATCATAAAACACTTAGAAACTATAATGAACATAAAGTTGAATCATGTATCTGACACATAAGAATCAAGTTATTCTATACTCCAACAAATCTGAAGAGGAAATAAATATTACTTAATGTACTATAGCATACAACTTTAAAATACACTTAGGAATAAATTTAACTAAGTGAAATAAATTATCTATACTGATAAATGGAATTGTGTAAAACATAAACAAAAGAAGATTCATACCTTATTCCTGAATTTGACAACAATATTGCTATGTTTTGATGTGGGATTCCTCTCCATATGTTGTAAACGTATTTTATTACCTTTGTTAATAAAGAATCTTCTTTGGGCCAATGACAGGACAGAATTGAGTAGGGCAGGAATTCCAAGGAGAGATAGAGGAGAAACAAAAAGGCAGAGTCAGAAAGACTCCATGTAGCTGCCAAAGGAGACAGATGTGGGGGAACCTTGCCAGTAAACCACAAGCCTTATGGTAAAATACAAAATAATAGGAATGGGCTAATTTAAGATGTAAGAGTTAGTTAATAAGAAGCCT
Source organism: Arvicola amphibius (assembly GCF_903992535.2). Taxonomy (NCBI): domain Eukaryota; kingdom Metazoa; phylum Chordata; class Mammalia; order Rodentia; family Cricetidae; genus Arvicola; species Arvicola amphibius. The sequence goes on along the minus strand of NC_052061.1, from coordinate 29,069,467 downwards.
AAGCTATTGGTCAAGCAGTGTTGTAATTAATATAGTGTCTGTGTAATTATTTCAGGTCTGGACAGCCTGGAGCAAACAAGCAGTCTCTGCCTACAAATTGGTGTGTCAACATGACCTAACTACAACCACATAAAGTCTGAGAGAGCTTAAAAAAATTCTAGAGAAAACCAACCTACAAACTACAAACCCAGAGAACTTAGACAACAATGAGTACACTAAGAGAGACTTACATAGATCTAATCTACATGGTAAGTAGAAAAAGACAAGGTCTCCAGAGTAAATTGGGAGCATTGGGAGCATGGGGACCTTGGAGGAGGGTTGAAGGGGGAGGGGAAAGACAGTGAAGGGAGCATAGAAAAATGTAGAGCTCATTAAAAATCAATAAAAATTCTAGACAACAAAAAAACAGAGTTTAACACAGCTTCTTAACAGCTGCATTTTTTTCCAGATGGGCTCTGTTTGCTGGCTGTGAGCAGGGGCTCCATGGCTCCTTTAAGAGAGGTCTTCCTGACTCAGTTTTGGCAGCAGAGAAGGCTGCATGGTTTCTTTATTGGAGGTATTACTAGTTCATGCTAGTTGCATGAATAGCTCTGGTTCTTTCAGGAAGCTAAGCACCTAAATATGAACAGTGTGTTAAATATGAGCAGTGTGTTAAAAATTGCTTAATGGTAATTTTAAAAAATAAATTCATCTTCATTGATTGCAAAGAAAAAAATGCTTAATGGTGACACAGACCCACTTCGACCCTGAAGCCTGGGTGGTATGCATGGATCTTAGAGGCAGTGACATGCCGCAGCCTTTTTGGACTGGGCAGAGCCAAGAGATAGGGTCATGAAGTTTGTCCTAGTCATGCCTGCTTAGCATTAAAAAAAAGTACTTCTGGTCAAAAATAATTATAGATATGCATGCAATAAAGCCAAATACAGATGGAAAAGACCTCTAAATGGGTCACAATGTTGAATAAATATATGTAGGCTTGAGAAAAAGAGTATACACAGTTATAAAAAAGTATAGACAATCATTGGTTATATGAGTAGAAATAATAAAATAAATATTAAACTAATATAGAAAAAAGTAATAGAGTAAGATAAATAAGCCATGTAAAGATGGAATATACTCAGAAAGTCTGTATTATGTAAATTATTGTGTTCACTTTGAAGAAGTTTTTTGCCTGTGAATGAGCTAAGTACAGAGAAACATTTCATTGTACAGACTGCTAAGCTAAACCAACATAAACATTTTAAAGGTACCTTGACTTTAAAAATTAAGTCTAACAAAATCTTGCTTTGTAAAAGAGGCTCTGCTTTTGTTTCTACAGAAGGTGAGAAGCTAAGATAACTTCTAGGCTAATATGGTTTGATCAAACAAGACCCACTGAAGCAATGTTCCCGATGGTACAACATCCATGACAGCTTCACAATTTCTGGCTGAGATGGACCTGCCATTCAAGATATCCTATGAAAGACCTGATTAACAGCAACTGATTCATCAGGAAGTAGTCTAGAGAATGATGCCCAAATTCTCTAAATAATTGTTTATAAATTTTTGTTTATATTTAATGGGGATATGCTACAGAGATGAATACTTTGCATTGGTATGGATCTTGGTCTATTGATAAAAATTTAAAGTCAGTTTTGCTATATGTATAATTCTGTGCTAAATTAATGTATTGTGTTTGTGCAGCTCATTTAAAAAATGCAATCTATTATTAAGAAATACAGGTTAATAGGTAGTCAGCTATAATAGTCAAACTTATAATCATGTTAGGTTTTTTAGATGTACAGAGATATATTTTAGATGGATAATTATTCTTCAAACCTTCCAAAGGCAAACAGAAAATGGCATTTAAAATGTTTAAGAACTTACAACTTTACATGATAATGAGACACATCTTCTCCTAGCAGCACCAGTCTACTTCAATAGGATGATGAGGATCAAAGAGGCTCCTTATAAAGCTGGTTAGCTATTTGGTCAAGAAGCTGCTCTTGCCTGGACTGCTTGATGGTATGCTGTATAAACAAGACATGCAGAACCCACAGAAAAATGACTGCTGAAATTGCCTAAAAAGGTGAGACAGTCCTTCAGGGTTTCTGCTTTTTGAAAGAGTTTGCCAGACATTCTACAGGACACAGAGGAAAGCAACTGATGAACTTTGTCATTACAAGACAGAATGGATCTTCAAAATTCAAGTTATGGAAAGGTCTGCTAGATCTATGGGCCTGTATGCTAAAGATGGGTGCTCCAATGTTACAGAAGAACTTTGAGTACTAACCAGGCAATGAGATGTCTCTGTCAATTCTAGAGTTTTAAAAGTTGCAAAGGACAATGGCTCTGGGCTCTGATTCTTCTGCATGGACGGGCTCTGTGGGAGCCTTCTCAGCTTGGTCGATCACCTTCCTGGACCTGGGATAGAGTGGGGAACCCTGATGGCTCCTTGGCCTTGAGAGGGAGGGAGGGGAGGTATGGGTGGAGGGGAGGGGAGGGAAAGGGGGAGAAGGAGGGGAGGGAAGGGGGAGGAGGAGGGAAGGAGATGGAAATTTTTAAATATAAAAAAATAAACCATGAGAAAAAAAAAGTTGCTTGCAATGTACTTTCTGTTTACTTAGGTAATGTATATCCTTGTGAAGTCTTTGATTGAATTAAAGAAAGATAATTATAATTATAAATATAGATTAGATATAAAACTTTAACCTCACAAAATTAGGATAGATAATAGAGTATTTTCCTTATTTTGCCAAATGTAAATGGAATCAATATTGCAACTATAATACTTAATAACTGTTTTGTTATATGTAATTTGACTATGTTAAAATTAAAACCTTCCTTTTTATTTAGATATAAAAAGGGGGCTGATATGGGATTTCCCCCTGTATGCTTTGAATATGTTTTATTATTATTGGTTAATAAAAAAAAGCTTCTTTGAAGCTGGATGGTAGTGGCACATGCCTTTAATCCTAGCACTTGGGAGGCAAGGGCAGGCAGATCTCTGTGAGTTCGAGGACAGCCTTGGCTCCAAAGCCACAGAGAAACCCTGAGAAACCCTGTCTCAAAAAAAAGCTTCTTTGGACCTATGACAGGGCAGATTAGAGCAGGGCAGAAATTCTAACCAGAGATAGAGAAGATAAGATAAGATCCGAGAGATGTCATGTAGCTGCCAAATGAGACATATGCACTGGAATCTTGATAGTAAACCACGAGCCTCATGGTAAAATACAAAATAATATTATGGGCTAATTTAAGATGTAAGAGTTAGTTAATAAGAAGGCTAAGCTCTTGACCAATCAGTGTTGCAATTAGTATAGTTTCTGTGTGATTATTTCGAGTCTGGGCAGCCAGAAATAAACAGGCAGTCTCTGCCTACAATATTATTTTTAATATTTATGGATTAGAGATATTCTTTGTCTGAATACCAATGATGGTTTTACATTACTACAAAGAGTGATGCTTCAGAAATTCACACATATTCAAATTAGGTTTGAGACTGGACAAAGATGGAGATACATTGAATTAATTAGGTGAAAATCAACCTCTGTACTTAAGGGCCAGTAAATAAGACAGCAAATTAAGAATGTCAGTACTGTATCAGAGAGAAGGGACACTCCTGCCAGTAAGTAATTTTAGAGAACCTGATAATAATAATAATAATAATAATAATAATAATAATAATAATACAGAGCAAGAATAAAACCCACTCTTACCTTTCTCCACTCACAAAAATCAAGCAAATTGATTAAATATTTTAAAGTAAGATTCAACACTACACACTTTTTAGACAGAAACATAGAATTAAAAGTTGACATTATTTGTCTAGGTAGTTTAATCTCTAAATATTACCCCAAAATAACTGATATCAGTATCTTGACAACTGAAGACATCTCCCCTGTTAATTATATGCCATAATAAAAGATGAAGACACCTCTGTGCTGTGGAAAGATGAATGAATAAATAAAATGGATTGCATGAATGTGGGAGGATACTCTTTAACATGTATAAAGGAAGAAATTCTTCAGTATCAGTAAATGGATTTGGATGACTCTCAAGGATATTAATGTATGGAAGTATCCCAGTAACAGAAATATAAAAGCTCCAGGATTTCGTTGGTTTGGCCAATAAACTGGTATATTTGCAGAACCAAAGAATAAAATGGTTTGGCAAACACCTTGTGAGAGGGGAGCCTGGGTTAGGAATGAAGCAGGTTATTTTCAGTTAGGCAAGAGCAAGCTCTGGAAACCTCCTATACAGCATCATGCCAAACATGATATTAGGCAAAAAGACTGAGAAATACAACTTTGTGCTTCCCATTAATAATGTTGTATTGTACACGTAAACAGTTATTAAGAGAAGAGATCCCATGTTAAGTGTTTATACAATATAGTAAAATATGAATTAAATAATCAACAATCATTTATAATACTATAAGTCATACTCAGTGTTAAATATAAGCTATTTGTTAGTACCATCATGCTCCTGGGAGTGGACTCAACAGATGTATTCATAAATGATCCTGAACTTACTTTGAAGTGTATTTTACATATTTAGGTATCTATACATTTGTATATTTTTATTTTAAATTTTGGAACCTACTAGATTTGTGATAATAGCTCCAGAAAGAAGGGATAACGTGAAATGTTTAAGGTTTCCTGTTGAGAACTCAGTGATTTCCTCAATAATTTGGCTGCCTTTGGTCCTGGTTCTCAGGATCCTACTATGCACACTTGAAGTGAATTCTTTGACGTTTTCCAACTTGAAGCAAAACACTTTATCAGTAAGGTAAAGCAAAGGAACCTATACTACTTGTGCACTATAGTAAAAATTACAATTAATTTCCCCTATTACCAATTTCATTTCCTATGGGCTATTTGTCTTTGGAGAGGCATATGTATTTGTAAAGTAATTTTGCTACTTATTTAAAATCAGTCAGTGAAATCTGTATGAACTGTAATTCACACATATATACACGAACACACACACACATGCGCGCACACACACACATGCATACTACTTAGGCCTATTTTTAAAATATCTGCCAATACTTTTCTATAACATGCCTGTGCATTGAGTTTGTTTTATTGACATGTATATCTCACCTGAAATTTTATTACTTAAGTAATTTATGTCATATGGCTGTATAGATAATTGGTTATTTTAAAATTTGAATCAGTTATTTTGTAGTAAATAATATAACTGTATAAGCATAAACAATAAACAATATATAGCTATTTTTCTCTGACTCTTTTTATATCCAGTATCTTCCGAAGAGGATAAACTCTATAAGCAGGTCTAGGGGTCTATTTCTACTCAGTGCCCCCAGTCAGAAAGTTAGTAAGCCCCCTTCCCATTTCCTGCGAAGTCTCTTGTGGCAAATGTCATGTGACTCATTATAGCACATACTCCTGACATTCCACACCCGTTTTTCTTCCTCAACTCTGGGCTTCCTAAATGGTGCTCTTAATTTAGTATTTTGCAGGTAGAGTTCTGCTAGGATTTAGAGAATCATGGTGAGGGATTGCCTCAGACCTATTACAGGACTGTTCATCTCCCTTTAATTTTATTGAGTACTTCAATCTCTTTTCTGAGTTCTAATCCTACTTGGACTAGATTTGACATTATGTTTTCATTTGAGCTTTGGATTGCTAATCTTATTACTTCCTGTTTTCCTAAAACTGGAGTGAATAAGCTCCTTACAAGAGCACGAGCCGAATCTGCACAAAGCCGTTTAGCTGTATTTACTCTGCTCTTTGGTTGATCCCTTTTCCCCAGAACTTTATCCCTTTAAAATATCTGGGAAGTTAAAAAGTCCATAAACAAGGTCTTGACAGGGGTGTGACATTGCTGGGACATCTTTCTGCCATTGAACTTGCTTTGTCCTTTCTACAAGAAGGACATAAGTGTGCCATGCATAGTTAGCTGTTTGGTCTTTCCAGCTGGCTCTTTGTTATTTTAGCTAATTCCAGCCAGTGACTAAATATTATCCTTATTTTATAGAAGAGATGCTTTAACTGAAAAGAGATAAATCAAATTGTTCCAAAATACACATTCGGATCTTGTTGATACCCACTTAGGATATCACAAAGTTCATGTATAATCTGAATGATCCAGGGAGCTTGTGAGATGTGCGTCTTGGGAAACGTTTGAGTGCACACCGTTGTCCTCAACAAGGCTACAGGGTTGAGGATGCAACTCTTGAATAATGTTCACCTGGAGTTCATGGCATGCTTCTCTTCTTAAGGGCTACTTTAATATATGGAAGAATCCTGAAAATGACATGAGCATTCCGTGTGTGTGTGTGTGTGTGTGTGTGTGTGTGTGTGTGTGTGTGTGTGTTTCTAGTACCTAAACCTAATTCAAACATTGCTAAAAAAAAAATTAGGGCAATGAATGTTTTCTATTTCTAAAGAAACCACACAAATGTAATTTTTCTGTTTTGCAGTTGCTCATCCATTAAGCCACTGTTTCTTCGACTCCTGGGAGTATGTAAGCCGGGAGCAATTGTTTCTCAGCTGATCAGGTCTCATTTGTCACTTCACAGACAGGGACTTCTATTTGCTTATAACAAAAGCAAAATAATTAGCTGTTTACCTGGCAGGTTGCTGATGATTATGTACAACAAATGATCACAACGAATGTATTCACACATTGTTGAAAGAAAGAGGCTGGGTCATTAGGCAAGACTTTGACCATTGATTTTTCACCCAAGACTGACAGTCTGAAACAACGAATATGCATCTGTGATTACAGGGGATTTGCCTGGTTTTCTTCCTGCAGACTCAGACACACCAGGACACTCTTTGTAACTCTGCCATTTAAATCCATGTGATTAGGGGCTGATTTCTCAAACTCTGGGAACACATTTAATGGGAGGGTTGTTTTAAGGATCAAAGAAGACAAAGTATGAAAAATAGCCAGCACATATTAGCTTCTTAAGGCATCCTGCTTTCTCTCTGTATCTACATGCTTCTACCATAGGCACCTGAAGGGGACCACTCCATTCTGAGACTCACTTAATTTGTCTATCATATGCTTTTCTTTAACCTGCAAATTTTCTTGTAAAGTTTACATAAGATAACACATTAGCAGTTCCAGTGTTCTATAAACCAAGGGGTAAATTCATATAGGTTTTGTTGTTGACGATATGACAGAAAATATTTTTGGGAGTTACCTTTCCTAAAATCTGCCTTAGGAAGCCTTATGAAAGTTTTTTCTCCCCAGTTCCATATTAAGGCACCATCCTGATATACTTATAGTGTCTTCATACTCTCCAGTCACCTAAGATAGACTGGGCTTTCAATCTAAACTTCATCTGCTTGCCTTTAGGACTTGGTGTTGTTGTAATTCTTTGCCTCTGACTGGTGATTATAGTCAATTCTGGATATCCATAATTGCCTTGTTTTCTGCTCTATTGCAAATGCAAAAACATTTTCCACTTACTTTGCAAGATGATTTTTAAAAATTAAATATGATGTTCGATGGCACAGTCCATTGCATTTTGATTCACCGATGTCTGTAATGAATAGCAGCTTTCTTTAGCCACCAACAGTTGACAAGAACCTACTGTGTACCAGGTACTCTAATGACCTCAGCAAGTGTCACACTGCTGCCACACTAGTTCTAGGAGGGCGTATGTACAATCATCCTTTTCCTTTTAATTTTTTATGTATCTAGATACTGGACTCTGACATCACTGTCTTTTTACCTCATTGACAATGATTTGACAGAAAGCAACAACTTGTTCAATTTAAAACACCTAGATATAAAACAGACTCACAAATTGAAGGCTAGACCATGGGCATCTGTCTATTCAGCATGGAAAAGAAAAATATTCTAGCCAAGCTAAGTCAAAGGTTACCCCACTTCTATCTATACTGAGTTTTCTAAGAAGTATAAAAAAGCACAAATCAGAAGCTTATTTTAAGTGCACACCCCATAGCACCAAGGCCAAAGTCAAATGAGGATCCTGGGAGTGTTCCTTTCTCTGAGCAACTGCTGTGTGGAAGTTCTTGCTTGCACTAGGTTCTTCCATATGTCAAGGGAATGTGAGAGTTAGGCGCAGAATAAACAACTTAAATATGGTTGTTTAATCTCTCTGCTTTTTCTGTTTCTTGAAGCAGGATCTCATCTAGATAGATTTGGCTCTAGATTTGGTATGAAGCTGAGACTGGCCTGGAACTCCAGAACCACCTACCTCTAATTTCTAAGTGCTTGGGTTTATGGAAGTCCCCACCAGGCCTGGCTATTAGCAGCTGAATTTGAATCTTGACACTTGCCTTACAAATTGTCACTTTTATACCTAAATATGTGCCTCAGTTTCCACATTTCAATGAGTAGAAAGATTACAGCATTTCCCCAATGCAAGACTTCTGAGAAAAGAAAAATGTGGTACACACATAGTATGGTTAGGAGTTTTTATTCTCCGTAGTTGATGTTTCTTTTCAGGAGCAGCTGACTAGTCCATTTCATTTTCAGGAATAACTCTTCCTGCATCCTCTCATTTTGCAAGTGAATACCTCTTGCCATCCCTTCCCTGTGGCTTCTTTGTCTCTTGCTACGATGGAGGCAAAGCAAAGGAACAGTCATAACTAGAAACTGCAGTGCTTCTAAATGTCAGTCAGTGACATTTTCTTTGGAGAATCCATCCTTCCACATACCCCTAAAGAACATTATTGCAAAGGAAAGGCAACTTAAGGATAAAGGCAGAATTAGTTGTTGATATTTTCGATGAATGGACTGTTATTGCCTTTCTTACCATTGCTGAACTTTGTAGACAGGGAGGCCTCCATGGACCTGTAAGAGACTGCACTCCCTCTATCTGAATATCTCTGTGCCCTGAGCTTTACCTGTGATTTATTTTTTTTTCATTAGCAAAATTTATTACAAATGTATTACAGATACATTTGTTGAATATTTCATATCCTTCTTGAGGACAATTTTGGAGCAGGGACAATTTTATTTGTTTTGTAAGAGAATTGTTAGGTATGTATAATGAGTATTTCTTAACAGATAGCTGACCGGAGATAGTAGGAGATCGCTGACTCTGGACTGATAGCTGGGGAACCTGTATAGGACTGAACTAGGCCTATACAGAATATGGGTGATATCTCTGTGACTTTAGCAGTCTGAGGGCCCACTGGCGTTGGAACCAGAATTTATCCCCAGTCTATGAACTGGCCTTTTAGAGCCCATTCCCTGTGGATACTTTACTCAGCCTCAGTACAGGGGAGAGGGGGTTGGTCCTGCCTCAACTTGATATGCTAGACTTTGTTGACTTCCCATGGGAGGTCTTGCCCTTTCTAAGTAGTGGATGGGTGGTTGGGTGGAGTGAATGGGAGGGGGAATGGGAGGAAAGAAGGAAGAGGGAACTGTGGTTTGTATGTAAACTGAAATAAAATACTTTTAAATAAATAAGAAGAACTGCACATACGGCCATCCTCACCTAAAGGTTGTGGGTATCTCCCAGAACTAAAGAAAAGGTTCAGCAAACCCACAAACCTGGTGCCCTAGGAGTTGCGGAGGACTAAAGTTCCCCTCTCCTCTGGCAGGACTGCTTCTCTGCCTTTATACATTCACTGAAGCTGCACCAGTTCTCTCCACTAGGAAACTAGAGCAACACTTCCTTTGCAGAATTCTACTTTTCTAAGACTCTCATTAATAATAACAAACATATTCTTGAGCTCTTACTATTTGAGCGATAGTTGCTAAAAGTATTGGAGACTGTTTCTTATGCATATAATCATCATAACAACTCAATCTCCATTTTAGATATGAGAGGACAGAGTTGCAGCAATGGTCTATACACTGCTCAGCAAGACTGGACCAGAACTTGATCTCAAGTGCTCTGTGTCTTCACAGACTTATTTTTGTATCAGCCCATGTCACATAAGTCCTACAATTCTTACACAAATGCAGGCCAAAGAAATGTGAAATAGAGATTTCCTTACAACTTGACAGATTCATTTCAAAACAAGATAATACCCACCTCTCTGGTCTCATATAGTGAGGCACATTCATAGATGGTGTGCATATATTTGTCTCAGTAGCTAATAACAATGCTCCATTATGAACAACTCTGACAGGTTTATGACCTTAACTTCTTTATTTATTTATTTATTTATTTATTTATTTATTTATTTGGGTTATGATGAAGGGACTATATTCGAGAAGCATAAACAGATTTGTGAACTGTAGATATGAAGGAGCATTGTAATGGGAAGGTTTGGGGTCACTTTCTATGGTGTATTTCTTGGCCTTTATCGGAGGCCTATACACAGGAGAGATTATTTTGTAAGTTTCATTTGACAATAAGAACTGCACTGGCTTGAATCTCTTTGTGGGATAAAAATAAAGTGATAGAGAGAACACATTATTAAGGTATTTATTGTGTGCATGGTAGCACACTCCTTTAATCTTAACACTTAGTAGGCAGAGATAGGGAGATCCCTGACCATGAGGTCAACCTGGCATAAGGAGCAAGATCCAGGGAAGCCAAGGCTACTAAAAGAAACCCTGTCTTGAAAAACAATATGAAGTAGGTAAGAGAATCATGTGTTTGTTACTATGGTTTAATAAAGAATCTGCTCTGGGCTGATGGCATGGCAGAATAGAGCAAAGCAGGAATTCCAAGCAGAGATAAAGGAGAAAAGAAGGTAGAGTCAGGGAAATGCTACATAGCCGCCTAAGGAGAAAGATGCCAGAACTTTTTCCAGTAGCCCACAGCCTTGTGGCTAACACAGATTAATAGAAAAGTGTTAATTCAAGATATAAGAGTTAGCTAGAAATATGCATAAGCTACTGGCCAAACAGTGTTGTAATAAAAATAGTTTCTGTGTGAATATTTGGGTCTAGGTGACCAGGAAATGAATGAGCAGTCTCTTATTATTACAGAACAACAGCCATTAGTAAGGCATTTCGGTTTGCCTTTGACAGGATAAAACCACATATATTCAGGACTATGGGTGAATTTTTCTTCTTACACATGAGACAACTGTGTCTCATGGGCACTAACCTCTGATAGAGCACAAAAAATCTATTTGACACAGGCAAATACCCAGTGCAGTTCTACATGGTGCTATTACCTGCTTCACGTGTGGTCCATCTCACTTGACCTGTGCCATTTGTAGGACGCGTGTAATATGTCTGAGTCCTGCTTCATTGGAGTTTTCCACTTGAGTTTCCAGTTTGTTACAGGGGACCCCAAGTGAATCATGGGAAGCCATGAAAAACAATAAGGGAAACCCTTCCAAGAAATAGAAAGTATGTCAGTGGTTTCTCCAAAAGTCCATTGGTGTGGGAAGTCCTTCTAGATATGTGTTGCTTTTATTGGTTAATGAATAATTAATCATATTTTGAAGCTACCTAAATTTATGTGACATGAAGGCTGCTGTCTCAGACAGTACATTGAATACATGTATAAAATATCAACAGGACCTCATTAGGTATAATATTTTATATTGATTCTAGGTGCTTGGTGAGAGAAAAACATCTATCTGGACACCTATAGAATTTAAAACATTTAACCTTTAAAAGAAACTCTATGAAATATATATATATATATATATATATATATATATGTGTGTGTGTGTGTGTGTGTGTGTGTGTGTGTGTTATAATTTGCTACTTATATAGAAAACTAATCATCAAAACATGAAGTGTGTTATCCAGAAAGAATAAATAGTTATCCTTAATCTCCAGAGCAAATCCTTGGTGATAGCAGTAAATGGAAGGCTTTTATATGTGCACATGTATAATGTATATTCTCTCTCTCTCTCTCTCTCTCTCTCTCTCTCTCTCTCTCTCTCACACACACACACATACACACACACACATACGCACACACATACATATGCAACCCACCCATAGATACATGTTCACACATGTACATTCACACAGAGACAAAAATTTACCCTCCAAAATCTGTGTCAAAGTAACAGAATCAAAGTCTGAGAGAAATCTCAAATAATGCATATCAAATTTAGTACACTGTGGAGTAGGGCTTCATATAACAGGAGAAGAGGGAATGATTATTCAACAAATAATTTTGGGAAACCACCTTAACAGTTTTGGAGTAAAATTAACACATTTTCACCATATGTTAGGAAAAAAACTGACTAGATTAAGTCTATACATATACTGAAACAACTTATAATAAGCGGTATCACAGTATAACAGCACTTGGAATAGAGAGGAGAGTCAGAATTGAAGTGATGAACTCAAAGCTACTCAAATTTTAACCATGCATGTATAGAAAAATCAGATTCTAAGTAAAGCCAGGCAGTGGTTGTGCTTGCCTTTAATCCCAGAACTCAAGTCCCATCACTCAGGAGGCAGAGGCAGGTGGATCTCTTCAAGTCCAAGGTCAGCAAGTTCAAGGACAGCCATGTGTTCCTTATGAAATGCTGTCTCATAAAACCCCCCAAAAATATTAAAAACACAAAGGTAGAAAAAAATCACTGATATCAGATACAGCTGACATGATAAACATAGTGTCTATATCTGATGAGAAGCTAATTCTCCAAAAACATTCAGAAAACTTGCCAAACAGAATGCGTGAATAAATACAAATAATATATATATATATATATATATATATATATTCAAATCAGTACTCTTAGAAATATATAATGAAACCATTACAGTGCTTAAGCTATTCTTTTAATAGAATCAAGGAAATATTCGTGTTTGAAAAATAATGGCTTCAGTGTAATTGAAAAATCATTTGCAAAGGCTCATTAACCATTGCCCCTTTTCACCCGGCCTGTGGCTGCTATCCTAAAGGCACTATTAATTCTACTAGCCACATGCATCTGGAACTTTTCTCTTTACTAACTTGGTGTTTCTATGTTAGTTTAAGTTTTGTCAACTCATTTGAAACACACACACACACACACACACACATACAAACATGTATCACAGCTTTGATCTCAGAGGACTACTTTCAGGAGCCGGCCTCTTCTTCCAACCTGAAGGACTCAGAGATTGACATTAATTCCCCAGGAGTTGCTGGTAACCAAGTACCTTGATGCCAGACCATCAATTCTTAGTTAGAAGACTACAGTAATGGTATGCTTTCTCTTTATTTTGTCTCGACTCTTTTTTCTGTACATGGAAAGTGGAGGGGAAGTTGGAAATCATAAATTACATTGTTATGCTGCTTAAAGGGGTTTGCTGGTTTAATGTCGCAAATAGAATAAATCCTGTGTGGCCAGTAGAATTTCTTTTTAGGAATAGTTACCTTATTGAATTGTATTTAGAGTCAGGTCTCACAAAGCTTATGTAACCCTCCAACTCATTAAACAGCTAAGGAAAACTTTAAACTCCTAATCCTTCTGCCTCCATTTGCCACCATGCGTGATATATCTATGGCTGATAACAGAACCCAGAAATTCATGTATGGCTGACCAGTGCTCTTCCAAGTGACTGCATCCACAATGCAAATGGTTCTACATCATTTTAGAAAGTGTTTTTGTTGTGTTGCCAGGCTGGTCTTGAACTTGAGATTTTCCTTCTTCAGCTTCCACATTAGCTGGAGTCTTACTCTGTGCTACCACAGTTGGCTACAATCTACAGTCTCAGTTATGACCCCCAAATTTCACTAAACCCTGGCTATCACTGATTTTAAGTATCATTTCTGTCAGCCAAACACTACCTTTATCTCCCTTCTCCACCTACTGTATTTCCAGCTATAGAATCCCCTATGAGAACAGGGTTCTTCTTCTCCTTGAAGCCTTGCCATATTTGTCCTACCTATATAAAGGATACCTCTTACTTCAATTTTACATAATAGCTTACTGCCACTTATATCCTTCTCTCCTCCCTCTTATTTTCTTTTTCCTTTTACAGTTCTTGTACATTATAATTATTCATTACTTTTTCCCCTTGGCAATTACTTTACTAAATTCTCAGTTTTATGAGTGCAAAATCTGCACTAGTTCCTACCCTAATTTTAGGACTTTATTTGCACATTTATGTGCACATTCAATTGGAACATGCTATCTATTTAGTGGATGAATTAATGAACGGATGTCTTTACCCTCAGAACTCTCATGCTCCTCTTTCTACCTGGTTTCCCATTCAGGTTTATCTTTCCCATATGCCGCTGTTATGTCAGATTTTATGGACCATATGCTAGTGGTTGCTTATTGCACTCAAGGTAAAGTGCAAAATGAACCCTTAAGCAGGTGTATCAGTTCCTTCTATCTTCAGTGACAAATGGCATGACAAAGCAGAAAGTGCAAAAGTATTTTGGGAAGAAAATAAATTAAAATTAAGACTGCATTAAAGTCAAATCTATGCAAAATGAACACATATACAGAGAAGGGCTCGATCATGGTCAGATAGTTAGAAATGAGGGACATACAAAATGAGTGCAAAGTTAGGGGTTGCATTTGATGAGCTTTTCATTTCTTTTTTTTTTAGATGTGTATTTGCATTTTATTTGTTAGCATTTTTTTGTCATCCTCCCCATTTTATTTTTTTTTATATTTAAAAATTTCCATCTCCTTCCCTCCTCCTCCCCCCTCCCTCCCCTCCTCCTCCCCCTTCCCTCCCCTCCCCTCCCCTCCACCCATACCTCCCCTCCCTCCTTCTCAAGGCCAAGGAGCCATCAGGGTTCCCCACTCTATGCTAAGACCAATGTCCTCCCAACTCCCCCCAGGTCCAGGAAGGTGATCAATCAAGCTGAGAAGGCTCCCACAGAGCCCGTCCATGCAGAAGAATCAGAGCCCAGAGCCATTGTCCTTTGCTTCTCAGTCAGCCCCCGCTGTTGGCCACATTCAGAGAGACGGGGTTGGTCGCATGATCCATCAGTCCCATTCCAACTGGAGTTGGTGATCTCCCATTAGTTCTGTCCCACCGTCTCCATGAGTGAACGCACCCCTCTCGTTCCTGACTTTCTCCCTCAAGTTCTCGCTCCTTCTGCTCCTCATCAGGACCTTGGGAGCTCAGTCCAGTGCTCCAATGTGGGGCTCAGTCACCTTCCCCATCTGTCGCCAGCAGGAAGTTCCCTCACGGTCCTGACTTTCTTTCTCATGTTCTCTCTCCTGCTCCTCATCAGGACCTTGGGAGCTCAGTCCGGTGCTCCAATGTGGGGCTCTGTCATTTTCTTCATCTATCGTCAGGTGGAGGTTCTATGGTGATATGCAAGAAATTCATCAGTATGGCTATAGGAACTGGTCTTTTCAGGCTCCCTCTCCTCAGCTGCCCAAGGAACTAACTGGGGGCATCTCCCTGGAAACCTGGGAACCCCTCTAGGGTCAAGTCTCTTGACAACCCTCAGGTAGCTCCTTAAATTAAGATATATGCTTCCCTGCTCCCATATCCACCCTTCCTATATCCCAAGCACCCCATTCCTCCGAGCTCCCCCCATTCTCCCCTTCAAGTTTTTCTCTCCCCATCTTCCCTTGGCCCAGTCTCGCCCAGCCCTCAAGTTCCCAATTTTGCCTGAGGATCGTGTCTACTTCCAATATCCAGGAGGATTACTATATCTTCTTTTGGGAGTTCACCTTCTTATTATCTTCTCAAGGATCCCAAATTTATAGGCTCGATGTCCTTTAATTATGGCTAGAAACCGATTATGAGTGAGTACATCCCATGTTCATCTTTTTGGGTCTGGGTTACCTCACTCAGAATAGTGTTTTCTATTTCCATCCATTTGCCTGCAAAATTCAAGATGTCATTGTTTTTTACCGCTGAGTAGTATTCTAACATGTATATATTCCACAGTTTCTTCATCCATTCTTCCACTGAAGGGCATCTAGGTTGTTTCCAGGATCTGGCTATTACAAATAATGCTGCTATGAACATAGATGAGCATATGCTTTTGTTGTATGATTGGGCATCTCTGGGGTAGATTCCCAATAGTGGAATTGCTGGGTCCTGGGGTAGGTTGATCCCGAATTTCCTGAGAAACCGCCACACTGCTTTCCAAAGTGGTTGCACAAGTTTGCATTCCCACCAGCAATGGATGAGTGTACCCCTTATCCCACAACCTCTCCAGCAAAGGTTATTATTGGTGTTTTGGATTTTAGCCAATCTGACAGGTGTAAGATGATATCTCAAAGTTGTTTTGATTTGCATTTCCCTGATAGCTAGGGAGGTTGAGCATGACCTTAAGTGTCTTTTGGCCATTCGAACTTCTTCTGTTGAGAATTCTCTGTTCAGTTCAGCGCCCCATTTTTTAATTGGGTTAATTGGCATTTTACCGTCTAGTCTCTTGAGTTCCTTATATATTTTAGAGATCAGACCTTTGTCAGTTGCAGGGTTGGTGAAGATCTTTTCCCAGTCAGTAGGCTGCCTTTGTGTCTTAGTGACAATGTCCTTTGCTTTACAGAAGCTGCTCAACTTCAGGAGGTCCCATTTATTCAATGTTGCCCTTAATGTCTGTGCAGCTGGGGTTATGCGCAGGAAACGGTTCCCTGTGCCCATTTGTTGTAGAGTACTTCCCACTTTCTCCTCTATCAAGCTCAATGTCTTCAGATTAATATTGAGGTCTTTAATCCATTTGGACTTGAGTTTTGTGCATGGTGATAGATATGGATCTACTTTCATTCTTCTACAGGTTGACATCCAGTTATGCCAGCACCATTTGTTGAAGATGCCCTCTTTCTTCCATTGTGTACTTTTGGCTCCTTTATCAAAAATCAGGTGTTTGTAGGTTTGTGGTTTAAGATCCGGGTCTTCTATACGATTCCATTGGTCAACTTTTCTGTTTTTATGCCAATACCAAGCTGTTTTCAATACTGTAGCTTTGTAATAGAGTTTGAAGTCAGGGATGGTAATGCCTCCAGAAGTACCTTTATTGTATAAGATTTTTTTGGCTATCTTGGGTTTCTTGTTTTTCCATATAAAGTTGATTATTGTCCTCTCAATCTCTGTGAAGAATTTTAATGGGACCTTGATTGGGATTGCATTGAATCTATAGATTGCTTTTGGTAGAATTGCCATTTTTACTATGTTGATCCTCCCAATCCACGAGCAGGGGAGATCCTTCCATTTTCTGGTATCCTCTTCAATTTCTTTCTTCAAAGACTTAAAGTTCTTGTCAAATAAATCCTTCACTTCCTTGGTTAGAGATACTCCCAGATATCTTATGCTATTTGTGGCTATTGTGAAAGGTGATACTTCTCTGATTTCCCTCTCTGCTTCCTTATCCTTTGTGTATAGGAGGGCGACTGATTTTTTGGAGTTGATCTTGTAACCTGCCACGTTACTGAAGGAGTTTATCAGCTGTAGGAGTTCTTTGGTGGAGTTTTTGGGGTCGCTTATGTATACTATCATATCATCTGCAAATAATGAAAGTTTAACTTCTTCCTTTCCAAATTGAATCCCCTTGATTCCCTTATGTTGTCTTATTGCTATTGCTAGAACTTCAAGCACTATATTGAAGAGATAAGGAGAGAGTGGACAGCCTTGTCGTGTTCCTGAATTTAGTGGGATAGCCTTGAGTTTCTCTCCGTTTAATTTGATGTTCGCTGTCGGCTTGCTGTAAATAGCTTTTATTATATTTAGGAATGACCCTTGTATCCCTAATCTCTCCAAAACTTTTATCATAAAAGGGTGCTGAATTTTGTCAAATGCTTTTTCAGCATCTAATGAGATGACCATATGGTTTTTTTCCTTCAGTTTATTTATATGATGGATTACATTGATAGATTTTCGTATGTTGAACCAGCCCTGCATCTCTGGGATGAAGCCTACTTGATCGTAGTGGATAATTTTTCTAATGTGTTCTTGGATTCGGTTTGCCAGTATTTTATTGAGAATTTTTGCGTCAATGTTCATGAGTGAGATTGGCCTGTAATTCTCTTTCTTGGTTGAGTCTTTGTGTGGTTTAGGTATCAGGGTAACTGTAGCTTCATAGAAGGAATTTGGCAGTGACTCTTGTGTTTCTATATTATGAAATACCTTAAGGAGTATAGGTATTAGGTCTTCTTGGAAGTTCTGGTAGAATTCCGCATTGAAACCATCTGGTCCTGGGCTCTTTTTGGTAGGGAGGTTTCTGATAACAGTTTCTAATTCTTCGCGACTAACAGGACGATTTAGAGCATTTACCTGGTCCTGGTTTAACTTTGGTATATGGTATTTATCTAAAAAGCTGTCCATTTCTTTTACATTTTCCAATTTTGTGGCATACAGGCTTTTGTAGTAAGATCTAATGATTCTCTGAATTTCCTCTGTGTCTGTGGTTATGTCCCCCTTTTCATTTCTGATCTTATTAATTTGCGTGTTCTCCCTCTGCCGTTTGATTAGTTTGGCTAAGGGTTTGTCAATCTTGTTGATTTTCTCCAAGAACCAGCTTCTTGTTTCATTGATTCTTTGGATTGTTTTCTGTGTTTCTATTTTGTTGATTTCTGCCCTCAGTTTGATTATTTCCAGTCTTCTACTTCTCCTAGGTGAGTCTGCTTCTTTTTTTTCCAGAGCTTTCAGGTTTGCTGTTAAGTCACCAATGAGTGCTTTCTCCGTTTTCTTTAAGTGGGCACTTAGTGCTATGAACTTTCCTCTTAGCACTGCTTTCATTGTGTCCCATAGGTTTGAGTATGTTGTGTCTTTGTTTTCATTAAATTCAAGAAAGACTTTAATTTCTTTCTTTATTTCTTCCTTGACCCAGGTGTGGGTCAGTAGTTGACTGTTCAGTTTCCATGAGTTTGTGGGCTTTCTGGGGGTAGCATTGTTGTTGAATTCTAATTTTAATCCATGGTGATCAGATAAGACACAGGTGGTTACTAATATTTTTTTGTAACTGTGGAAGTTTGCTTTGTTACCAAGTATATGGTCAATTTTCGAAAAGGTTCCATGAGCCGCAGAGAAGAAGGTATATTCTTTCCTATTTGGGTGGAATGTTCTATAGATGTCTGTTAAGTCCATTTGGTTCATTACCTCCATTAAGTCTTTCAATTCTCTGTTAGGTTTCTGTCTGATTGACCTGTCCATTGGTGAGAGAGGAGTGTTGAAGTCTCCAACTATTAGTGTGTGTGGTTTGATGGCTGCCTTGAGTTCTAGAAGTGTTTCTTTTACATAAGTGGGAGCTTTTATATTAGGGGCATAGATATTCAGGATTGAGACTTCATTCTGATGGATTTTTCCTGTTATGAGTATAAAGTGTCCCTTTCCATCTCTTCTGATTGATTTTAGTTTGAAGTCAATTTTGTTGGAAATTAGTATGGCCACACCCGCTTGTTTCTTAGGGCCATTTGCTTGATAAACCTTTTCCCAACCCTTTACTCTGAGTAGGTGTCTGTCTTTGTGGTTGAGGTGTGTTTCTTGTAAACAGCAAAATGTTGGATTCTGTTTTCTTATCCAGTCTCTTAGCCTGTGCCTTTTTATAGGTGAATTGAGTCCATTGATATTAAGTGATATTAATGACCAGTGGTTGTTAACTTTAGTCATTTTTAGTAGTAGAGTTTGTGTGTTTCCCTTCTTCTAGTTGTGCTGGTGAAGGGTCGCTAGATGCCTGAGTTATTGTGGGTGTTGTTGGACTCCTTGGTTTGTGATTTTCCTTCTATTACTTTCTGCAAGGCTGGATTTGTGACTGCGTATTGTTTAAATCTGTTTTTGTCCTGGAATATCTTGTTTTCTCCATCAGTGGTGAATGCAAGCTTTGCTGGGTATAGTAGTCTAGGCTTGCATCCATGTTCCCTTAGTGTCTGTAGCACATCTATCCAAGCTCTTCTGGCTTTCATGGTTTCCATTGAGAAATCAGGTGTAATTCTGATAGGTTTCCCTTTATATGTTATTTGACCTTTTTCCTTTGCAGCTCTTAATATCTGTTCTTTATTCTGTATGTTTTGTGTTTTGATTATTATATGGCGTGGGGATGCTTTCTTTTGATCCAGTCTATTTGGTGTTCTGTAGGCTTCTTGTACCTTCATAGGAACATCCTTCTTTAGGTTGGGGAAGTTTTCTTCTATAATTTTGTTGAATATGTTTTCTGGGCCTTTGAGTTGTTTTTCTTCTCCTTCTTCTACCCCAATTATTCTTAGGTTTGGTCTTTTCATGGTGTCCCAGATTTCCTGAATGTTTTGTATTAAGAATTTGTTAGATTTGTTTAGTTCTTTAATCTGTGAGTTTATTTCCTCTATAGTATCTTCAGAGTCCGAGATTCTTTCTTCCATCTCTTGTATTAGGTTGGAAATACTTGTCTCTGAAGTTTCTGTTCGTTTACTCAGAGTTTCCATTTCCAGTCGTCCCTCAGATTGTGTTTTCTTCAATACCTCCATTTCATTTATCAGGTCTTGTACTGTTTCCCTTACCTGTTTGATTGCTTTTTCTTGTTTTTCTTGTTTTTCTTGGGTATCTTTGAGAGATTTATTTATTTCGTCTACCTTTTTGTTTGTCATCTCCATTTCTTTATGGCAGTTTTTTACCTCCTGTTTAAGGTCCTCTATTATTTTCATAAAGTACTGTTTAATGTCGGTTTCTTCTATATCTTCTGGGGTAGGGTGTTCAATTCTTGTTGTTTCGGGATGTCTGGCTTGTGGTGATGTCATGTTGCCTTTCATGTTGTTGGAGGAGCTCCTGCATTGGCGCCTGCCCATCTCTTCCTTCAAAAGGAGCCCGGAGGCGTTTGGTGTCCTAGACCAATCTTTGCTGTGACTGAAACTGGTTGGATCTCCCCAGTGCCAGAGGAGGACCTATTCTTTGCATCACAATCTGAAGAAGCCCACACTCCCTTGCAGGAATCCTCAGACCTGCCTGGAGGCCAGGGTCTGACTCCTCTGGGTGGATGGCCTTAGAACAGGAGCAGGACACCTGAGAACACTAGGGAAAGCTTGGGAGACACACAGGGAAGGGAGAAACCGACACAAGCCTGCAGAGGGAGGTGGGGGTAGGGGGTCTGTGCTCTCTTCCAGGGCAGGTTGCCCCAGGGTCCGCATTCACTCACCAGTTCAGATGGAATGTCAGGGCACAGGATCAGGGATTCCAGGCAGCCCAGGGTCGCAGCCCAGAATAAAGGGCCAAGGTGGGGGCAGGGCGGGATGAAATACCACACAGCGAACCTGGTAGCACAATCTGAAGGAGCCCGCACCCCTCCACAGAAATCCTCAGACCTGCCTGGAGGCCAGAGTCTGATCCCTTTGGGTGGATGGCCTTAGAACTGGAGCAGGACACCCCAAAGAATGATGGATCCTCTGGCAGACTGTCAGGTCCCCTTGCAGGCCAAGCAGCTCTCAGACAAAGGCCTACCTTGCCCCGGGCAGTCAAATGAAGGAGGGGACCTCCCACCGGCCTGGGTGCACTCAATTCCAGGTACCCAGAGCCCAAACAGGCTGAGCTGTGGGATTTTGTGGCCCCAAAGACGGGAGGATGAGGCAGGGGGAGTGGGGGAGGATTCTGGGTGCAAGCTGGGAAGGGACAGGGAGAGAGAGGCGGTATCCAGGGAGAATAACCCCTGCAGGAAGAGCAGCAGCTTTTCATTTCTTATGGGGCTTTTCTAGCTGACAAATAGAGTCAATTTGGGGCGAAATTCTCATGAAATATAGACAACAACAATTTTGTTTTCCTTGCCTGGATTTCTGTCTATCATCACTGTGCCTTTTGATGATGTTTTGGAATAATAATTATTATTATTATTGCTTTGGTGAAAATGAGAGTACAAATCATCAAATCTATGTAATCTTGATCTAAGAGGTATGCCAAAATTCTTTGCTTTATCTTGTCCTTGCTTTTTTGTAACATAGAAAGTTAGACAATTTTTCTATAGTCAGGTTTTTCTTTGCCCCCTGCAGCTCACCAATAACCCACAAAGACCTATTCTTAATGAAGCACAGCCTTAGCTTAGAGTTGTCCCACTATGTCTTGTAACTGAAATCAACCCATTTATATTAATCTACATTTTTTATCATGCCTTTTTACTTTTTTTCATCCTGTAGGTCTGATCACTCTATGACTTGTTGATCTCTTCTGTAAGCTTCATTTCCTCCTCCTCTTCTGTTCTCTCCCTGGAAATTCTGCCTATACCTACTGCCTGGCTATTGGCCATTCAGCTTTTTATTACACCAATCACAGCAATATCTTGCCACAGTGTACAAATATCCCACAAAACTTCCTCCTTTTGTCTAAACAAAAAGAAAAGGTTTTATGAAAACATAGCAAAACTATACACAATAAGAACCATTATCAGGTAAGAATTACATTCACAATGTTTAATTTGTATATATTTCACAAATGTGGAGAAAGTACTATATTATTTGTCCTATCTTGGTGAGTCCAAAGTTTTATACTAAAACCAATTTCTATCATAACTTGTATTACAATACTAAAAATATCTTTTTACACCTGGAAACATTTTCTTAGATGTTTCTTAACCTTTTTAACTATATTTCTTATGTAAGATTTTTTTTAAATTTGGAAACAAATAAAACTATATACTACATAGTCTTCAAACCTATCAGAAACCCAAAAATGATATAATATTACTTGAAAAAACAAGAATGGCAGAGCAAGCAACTTCCAAAACCATGAGAAATAACAGCCAAGCCTGGCTTCCTGGATAGTCACCCAAGTTTCCTCTGTAACATTGGGGCATCCACCTTTAGTCTACAGGCCTAAAATATGTGATAGACTTTTCTGTGAAGCAGGAATTTTAAAAAATTTATTAGATTATTTTTTTTAAAAAATACCAATAGAATTGAATTGATGACCCAGATATTAATCCAACACCTGATTTTTGATGAAGCAGGAATTTTTAAAGGATTATTCTGCCCTGCCTTATCAGAATTTAGCAGTTGCTTTCTTTTGAGTCATGTTTCCAGTTTGTACAGCACACATACTATCAGCAGTTGAGGCAAGGGAAATTCCTTGCCCAAATGGCTAGCTTTGCCATATTGCAAGCAAATACATATGAAAGGGTTCTTAGATATATATCATCCTTTTTCGAAGTAAATTTATGCTGCCAGGAACAGACATTCTTCAATGTTATGAAAAGTCTTATTGTTAAAACATTTTAAACACCATATTCTCTGTTTTAAGCTGTTGAAGAGCCTCTATGTATTTAAACTATATCTCTGTTTTACCTTGAAAACATGCCTAGCCTGACTGTAAGTTTGATTGTAAATGGATGACTTATTACTAACCTATTTTCCTTTATATCCTATTTAGCTTTCAATGACTAAAACTATGCATTGCATTTTTAAGTGAGGTGCATAGTTAAAATGCTTTAAATGAGAGTATATATATAAACAAAAATGACTTTAATTTTGTATTAATATACAAAAGTTCACACCAATGTAAAATATTTGAGACTAGTTTGTTGTTCAAAAGTATACTTAATTTCTGTACCAGAAGATCCATTGGAGGGAACCTTCATCTGGCGATGGACGGCTGGACTGGGACTGAAGGAGCATGTGATCAAACCAGACTCTCTGAACATGGTGGTCAATGAGGGCTGAGAAGCCAAGGACAATGGCACTGGGTTTTGATCCTACTGCATGTACTGGCTTTGTGGGAGCCTAGTCTGTTTGGATGCTCACCTTCCTAGACCCGGATGGAGCGGGGAGGACCTTGGACTTCCCACAGGGCAAGGAACCCTGACTGGTCTTTGGACTGGAGAGGGAAAAGGAGAGGTATGGGGGAGGGGGAAGGAAATGAGAGGAGGGGAGGTGGTGGAAATTTTTAATAAAATTTTTTATAAATTAAAAAAAAACCAAAAACCAAAAAAGTAGACTTAACCATTTACCCTTTCATCCCATCATTTCTATACAATATCTCTCCTTTTCTTTTTCAGAAAGAGAATCCTGAATCTAATCTCCTTTGTTAAGAGTATTCTTTTGACCATTGCCATTAACAACTTGTAATCAACCTCTCTAAATGATGGCAAACAACCATACCCTACCAAATGACCATAAACCACCCACCCTACCTCTTGGGCGTGTGGGCATCATGAACTCTAGACCACTTACTGTTGTCTTAGGGTAATGACATCTTTAGGGGACCCATGAAAAATTTATATAATGGAAGTCCTGGGAGAGCTAACTATTGTCTTTTGTTTTGTCTCAGTGCGATGAGAAAATGTAGAGCTTATCTGAGGTCTTGGCTGGATAGTCTGTAAGGCTGGACCCTCTCAACTAGCAGCATAAAGCTTGAGGTTGTTCGAAATACAGAATTTTGAGAAAACTGCAAGAGGAGCATTCTGGGGAAAGGCTGGATCATTTGTGCTACTTGTCTTTATTGGTGTCTGGTCCTTTTATTCTGAAAACACATAAACGTTTAAAAGTAACCTATATATTTACATTAAAACAAGTATGGAATGTGTAGTGTGCACAAGTCATAAATTTTTGTATTGTTTTAATCTTAAGCAGGTAAAAGACATCTCAAGTTTGTTTGAACTGTATAATCAAATCTTGGTCCATGCAATATGAATG
This sequence comes from Arvicola amphibius, assembly GCF_903992535.2. Lineage (NCBI taxonomy): Eukaryota > Metazoa > Chordata > Mammalia > Rodentia > Cricetidae > Arvicola > Arvicola amphibius. The sequence continues at coordinate 29,045,117 of NC_052061.1, read as the reverse complement.
AATTTCATACAATAATAAGTCATAAGGACTCTGTAGCCAAAAAGATTTATCATGTCTCACCCAGTCTCAGAGCTATTTCAATAGTAGAGAGATCATGATATATGTCTCCTGTCTTGCAATATTTTTTGTTCATATTTGTCACTAAGATTTTCAGGAGGTCTCCTCCAATCAAGCCTAATCTTCATTAATTATGAAAACAACTGTTTGTTTCCTATGGAAACAAAGGCAGGCCATCTCTCCAACAAAACATATTTTCTGATTTCCATTTTGAAATTAAGACATTCTTAAAATACATATCCTGGTTTAGTTTAGCATTTTTCATAATTCAATATTTTCGGCACCTATAGTTTTTTCGTATATTACCATTTGAAAAATCCAAAATTGAAAAAACCATACAGAGTTCAGACACTCAGACACCCTATTACTGCCTATACCCATTTTCTTTTCTTTCTTCAACATCTAAGTACATTTTTAAGCATGCTGTACATTTTTAGACGTTTGATTTGTGTGTCTTTACTTGGCATTCTGCATATCTGCCGCATTCTCTATTCTCGTGGTGTTCTGGCAGCTGGCTCTGCTCTACTTGGTTCCCTGAGAGCCCAGCCCCATGCTGGCGGGCATGGGTAGGAGTCACTTTTACAACAACTCTGGGAGGTTGCTGAGCTCACTTTCTGGATTCCCTGCGAACAGCAGCCAACTGTTGTGAGTGCTCACAGACAGGCCCATGCATGGACGGACTTGGCACAGACTGGTGATACTTCTCCGTCTGTGTGGTCATGTCGCACACTTGAGAACCATTTTCTTCTCTCATAACTCTAAAAACTTACTTATTCTCCAACATTCAATTTTACTCACTGATTTTTGTTATACTTGGTTTGTTTATAGTTATTAAACTCTTCTCTGGCTTGTGAACTCCTTACATTGTATGTTAAGACTCTACGGTTCATGGCATTCATCTGGAGTACTCGAAAATTCTTGAGGCTCAGTTCCTGCATTTCCTCGTCTCCAAGATAAGTTAAGGGATAGAATTAACTGTTTTAAAGCTCTCTGGACAGTCAGTGTGGGGTTTAGGATTTGAAGAGCAAGTCCCTTTCTGATCACAGTTGTCCTTGAACAGTTCTTAAGGGGTAAGTACAGGTTATATCTGGGTCTGTTTGTGCTTGGTAGATGTTGAAGATGAATGGACCCATATAGCTGTACACTATATCCTGGGGTCTGAGTTTTTTAAATTACTTTGGAGGTGTCAGTTAGAATCTATTATTTTGAAAGAGAGATCGTTTGGCCTCCTCTTCTAAAGTCAATCCGTATTTTTCTTCATGAGAACATTCTGTCACTGAACAATCTTAGTTAAGTAAGCTGAGAGAAATAACCCCAAGATTCTTACCTGCTAAGGACGTAAATACAAGAGGTTTCACAATTTTTAACCTATATTTTTTAAATCTACATTTTCCCACACGTTCATCAACTCGTCACCATTATGCCCATCCTAGATATTCCACGTCAGACTGATGGCTGCCTTTCTTCTAGAATCCCAAAGCTCTGTTCAGAAGTCCCAACTCTACCTCATGCCTAGCTATTGGCCATTTAGATTTTTATTAAACCAATCCAGCGACACATCTTCACACAGTGGAAAGCAAGAGTCCACAGCAAGAAATTCATGGGTGACACAGTGGAGATAACATTACCGGGATAATTCAGTTTCCATTGATTTGTTTAGTAAAGAACAATTAGTAACTAGGAGAAGCAAATAATGTTCTTAGTTATAGATGCATACGTTGAATAGGTCAAAGATACAAATACTTAAGAGGGGTCTTGAGTATTATCTACTTTTCTTAGACACATGTGACCTTACTGATAACAAAATGCCATTCTTAAAGAAAAAGAATACTTTTCTTCAGGAGAAGCAAAACATAGTTAGGGGTCACAGGAGGCTTCCTACGAAAGTATCTCTGAAGATTGCCCTGGAGGAATGTCTGCCCTCCTCCCCTTTCCCAAGTTGCTTTCTAGATAACAGCATCAACAGTTCAGCACTTCTATGTGTTTCCACTTCACAGTTTTATTGCTTTTAGTTATAAACTCTGTTTCTATAATTTCTTGATTCTGCAAAATTTAAACCGTCTTTATCTCTGTCAGCTGAAAGCAGGCCAATTTTGTTGGTTCTTTAAAGTGGATAGTTAGTTGGTTAGAAAGACTATGAAAAGGTAACAGATAAGTTCATGTTTATAGAAATAGCTTTAAAATGATTTCAAGTTTATGAAAATTCTGAACCTCAACCGTGCTGACTATAGCAGAAAGTGGAAATTAAGCCTTCCCTGTGGATATAATTTTAATTATATTGATATAATTTTAATGATGAAACATCTTCAGATTAGGAGTAATGTTATTTTAGCTATTTTGACCACAGAGGGAAATATATGAACTAACACCCTAAAAGAATAAGAAATGAAAGTGACTTGGATGAAAAACAAAACAACCTCTCAACTTCTAAGATGATAAAAGTCTGTCCTCTGGGGACCCATTTTCAAAAGTGTCCTCTACAATAACATTCTTTCTCAAAAAACAGTGGTGTTTGCAAATAGGTCCCAATTACATGACTTGATTACTGACTCAACCCAGGGTCTTATACACCAAAGAGAATCATTGCATTTTCTTTTACCCCTTTACCCTTTCAGTGTGGAATAAAGGACAACTTCACAGAATTGCAAATACTTTTCTCCTGGACAGGAGGAAGAGAGAAAACATATCAGCTGAGTGATAAATAATACAGAAAGTGTTTATAGGAGTAAGGCAAAGCACTTCCTGACAACTAGCAGTGGTGTGTGTGTGTGTGTGTGTGTGTGTGTGTGTCTGTGTGTGTCTGTGTGTCTATCTTTATGTTTGTCTGTGTTTATGTTTCATTGGGCATGCGCAATTTTATATGAATGCATTCACATCAAAAAATCTTTATGTGCATATCATTTGTGGGACAAACTCCGGGCCAAGTTTTGTTTTTGTTCGTCTGAAAAACCTCTGACCTTTACAAAAGTAGGAGTTAAGACATTCCTGCCTCATTATACCATCTTTAATTTCATAGACTCCAGAATTCAGATTCGGCTCATCCACGTGAAGTGCAAGTTGCTCCTGAGTTAGTGCTTTTTCCATTAGAGTGCTGAATATGCACAGGCATCATGAAGACGTGTGCCAATGACAGTTCTGGGGGAACAGGTCTGGAATGAAACCTAAGATTCTGCATCTCTAACAAGCTCCAAAGTTGCTTGTCCAGGCACCACCCTTTGAGATGCTAAGTACTAAATCACAGTATCCAGCCAGAGCACAATAGTTAATCATACTTTGAGCTAAACGTGCTGAGGTGAACTACTTTCTTCTAGGATGGTGTTTTATTTTCTCTGTTTGTGGAGAAGATCCCAATTACGTTAAAAATATGGAAGGGAAGTGTTGGGAAAAGTTAAGGTCTTTGAAGCACTTATTAATGCTAAGTGCTGCCATGGGTGTTTTCTTATTAAATCACATCAATTCAGTTCTCACCAAAACAGTACATTATGCTTATTTTTGTTCCCACCATTAAGCATCCTTAAATAGGTTAGCAGGCTTTTAATGAAAACTCAGCTATTAAACAGAGCAAGGGTTCTACCTACCTCTTCTTTCTTAAAATTCTATCTGTGCTTTATTTTATGACAGAGTAAAGATAACATTTTTGAGCTAATTAAAATACACATTGTGACAATATTTATTTTTAGAGGATTTCAGTATCTCTATGTCTGAGAGTATGCAGTTTTTACAGTTACTACTTTATAGGTACCATAGGAGGTCCCAGTTTAGAGAAGATGCCAAGAGATTGCTGGCTAACACGCAATTTTAGATGGATACTAAAATAACCTTCACTTTCATCTCTTTGGTGTGCAAGATGAAAATCTTTTGAAAGCCTGGAGCCCAAAGAAATGTAAATATAGCGTCTTCAGGCCTGACATTTCAAAAGAGGTCACTCCCACCAGCAGAACTACCTCTGGTCTATTATCAGGTTTTCTGTCACTCATGTTGATTAAGGTTGATAAACAGTGCAAAGCTCTTGGGGTAAGCCAGGGGCACACTAAAAGACGGAGCTGACTTGAAAAGGACCGCTTTTCCTGAGAATAAAAATGCTCTTATTTCTCGTGTGTTATTGCTTCTAAAAGGAAACATTGCTCTTTCAGGGATACAACAGTGGTCTTTGAGGATTCTGAGAGAATATCAACTGAGGGACAGTTATGTTACCTGTGGAGCTTCCTGACTGGGAGATGAGCTAACCTTGAGACTTATATTCTCTTCTCTCATAGTGTTTTTATGCTTCTTTTGGATTAACACAGGAGACAGCTTGCTTATTTCACTTAAATGAGTACTTTTCAGAATCACCTGTGTTGTTGAAAATGTCAGAATCATTGCTTTTGAAAGCTGTATTAATAGTAATAAATTATGTAAAACACTGCTTTTTCTTTATCCATTCATATGTTGGTGAGCTCTTAGGTTAACTCTAATTTATTTATGTCTATAATCTAGAAGATGCTCTCATAGCAATATTGATGAATGATAGTCAGTGGACACTGGTGGTAGGGAGATATGGGAGAGGTCAAAGTACTATGACTTGATTAGATGTAAGGAGTAAGTTCAATGTATTGTAGACAATGCCAACTATAATGGATAATGATGTTTTATCTACTTGAAATTTGCCAGTAAATTGTATGTAAGTGTTCCTACCAAAACTAAATAATAATTATGTGAAGCCGGGCGGTGGTGGCGCACGCCTTTAATCCCAGCACTCGGGAGGCAGAGGCAGGTGGATCTCTGTGAGTTCGAGGCCAGCCTGGTCTACAAGAGCTAGTTCCAGGACAGGCTCGAAAAAAAGCTGCAGAGAGACCCTGTCTCGAAAAACCGAAAAAAAGAAAATAATAATTATGTGAGGTAATATATGTGTCAAATAGCTTGTATATGCTGTACATCAAAATATATTCCTTGTCAAGTAATACAAAGATAATTGGGATGCAAAAAAAAAAAAAGGTTTTAAGTTCACTTTATTCTCCCGCAACCCATGTTCCTGTGAAGGCATTTCCTGAGAGGATCACTTTGTGATACCACTGCGGCTCCAATGAGAAGAAAGGGGTTACAGAGGGAGACCAGAGAGTGTTAGTAGCACTCCGCTCTGCTCGCTAGCCACTGGGACAAAAATTGCTCTGTTTGCCACGTCCAGCCTGCCAAGATGAACAGAACCTTCCGAAATAGTGAGCTCAGAGAAAACCTATCTAACTTATCGATTTCTGGCCATATTTCTGACACAGCTATACAAAAGGAGTTACTATATTTGTCCGGCGGTTCTGGTATACATTTTAACAATATAATTCTTGAACTTCTAGGAGGAAGACTTGTGAAATGTTATTCTTTTCTAGAATTTAGGGGTCAGATGGTTACTGCTATGAACGTAACCAGGGCAGGAGTGTAACCACTGACCAAACTGTAGCATTAATCCTGGCCATAAGCATCAGGTTGTTGAGTCCAAGCATTGGGATAATGAAAGCATCTTTGGTCACAGGGATAAGGCACAAGAAGTACAGAACTGCAGTAGGCATTCCCTTGTGTAGGGAAGTAGAGGGTTGCTAATCTTGTTCCACATGACTTTATGCTGAACACAGGCAGTAGAGAACTTTGCCAAGTTATGGGCAGTCACATAGCAGTGATTACCTCTTTGGAATATTTGATACTCTGACTGTAGACTCCAAAATCCAGTGTAGTCCATATGCAAGAATGCCTTAAACTGTATCAATTATCCTCTGACTCTCCTGCTATAGTTGCATGAGCTTTAAAGCATCATCCTTGACGAAAATTCCCTGCCTCCTTCAAGGAAACATTAACAATATTAGGCCATTTAGCTGCTGTAGAAAGATTATGGGAGGAATTTAGTAAAAATAGGTTCATCTACGTGCTTACCGTGGTTATATTCTATTATTCAGAGGCTAAGTGGGCAACAGCATCTGTGTAATGCTTTCCTTCTACCTCGAAGAACATAATGCCATCTTTTCAGCATGGCATGCTGTTCCTTCTGCAACAATGAGGCTGTTCCTTGTAAGCCCCTGATATTCTATGTGAGGGACCAGCTCTATGTCCTTACATTTTGGTTGTCTCTGTTTAAATTTCTTCTTGCTAACCCTTTAAAACACATAATACAGAATGTGTGGTGAATCTCAGCCATTGAAAATGAATTTAATGAGAGCAAGGTGCTGCGTTTGATATTTATCCTGAAAATAGACTTGTTAATTAATAAAACATGTAACATAACACTTTTTTGTAGAATTTAAGGATAGAATATGGATTATACTGCTGTATTTAACTTTGAAAGTGTCTACTAAGGCAACAAAATAGCATATTAGGTAAAATGCGGGAAAGACAATCAAATTCATCTTTTTATAAATTATAATAGTGATTAATATCCTCTCAGTTTTCTTGCTTCTATATAAGAAATGCTTTCCAATAGCTTGACAAAGATTGTAGATACAATAAACAAAAATAGACAGCTAATAGCTATGTGAGTGTATGAGTTTGTAAATCCTTAAAGTCCTCTTCTGCATATGATCCAAGAAATGACTCGGTTGGCATAAGGATGATGGCAAATTTTCTAGACACAATAGTTTTCACGTTGCCCAGTAAATTGGATCTGCTGTCTTATATATGTTTAATCAAACCATAGAATTATGTAAATCATAGAAATAACAGTAATTGTGCTTTCTTCATTCAAAGAGTTTGAAAGGAAACATTATGACCATTTCAAATAATCTTCAAGCTACAACACTCTTAACTGGGACTAACTAATCAATTCTGTTAGCTTGAAAAGAAAAGCAAAGAAAAGAAAAGAAGAAAAAGAAATATAGTAGAGTATAGTTCCTGGATAAATTGATATCTCAATTTGTTTATTTAAAATATCAAATCAGTTAAACTCCAAAGTGCATGAACATAACAGTATTTCTGAGTCACGTTTTATAATAAACGAAGAGCAGAGTATCTGCACAATACTCTGGATCACATGGATAAAACTATACATGCTATAAAACAATGGACCTGGAGGCTCAGACTGCTCAGTCACCCATCTCTCAACCTCTAGAGATGGCAGAGTTAATTGCATGGTCTCTCTGCGGCTCATCTCTTGTCAGGACCTATGCATTTGGTAGCTCTACATGAGGACAGAAACATATCCCATAGACAGTGGAAAATTAAGAATGTGATTTTATTTGGGAGTGGGCTTTAAATGTAATTAAGTGATAAACAATCTATCTACTTACTTAATTATTAAAAGCTTCCAGAATTATTTAGTGCTTTTTCCAGAAAGGATTAAGAGTTGGTGCCAGATTTTGAAGACATTAAAGCATATAAGGATGCTGTCTAACAACAAAAAAAAAAAAATCATAGTGCCCACTTCAGATGGCGCTGCATAGGCCATTTGCACATTTCTTCAAAATATACACACTAATTCTGATAATGGATTTTAATTAAATCACTATGTCCAAAATGTTATCATGTAAAGTTTGTAGTTTGTATATGAATTAGATGCTTTTCAGTTCTTTCTTCTCCACAAAACTTTGAAATGTAATATTCCATCTCACTATGAATTCCACAAGATTCAGTAGACGGGAGGATAGAGCCAAGTGGGAAAGGAAAGAAGATCAGAATCATATTTCTCCTTAATATCACACCAAAGCAAAATACACATATTAATAGGAATATTTTTACTTTCCTTATTCACTTATAAAAATTCCGTGCTACGGTATCCAAATAGCTCTAGAAATTGTGAGGTAAAAATCTTTTCATGCATCATGTAACATCCCTTGTTTATTTGTTCTTTTGTTCTACATTTTATAGATTGTCAAGCACATCTTCAAACAAAATTTATGTGAAATAATAAAAATAGAGTGATTTTCAAGGTGTTCTCTGTTCTCATTGCATTTCCCCTTTCAGTTCTGCCTCTCAGCAGCTCCCTCATCTCATTGTGGAAAACAAAGCAACAGAAATATGGACCTCATTGATCCAGAGTCAGAATGAGGAAGAAGGATCAGATCTGGGTTGAGAGATACAAAGAGACAGATGTAATTTGATTTTGATATGGCATTATATTTTAATAAATATAATCAGGATGACTTTAAAACCATTAAGGCCTAGCTTTTGCTGTCATTTCATTTGGGGGAGGTGACTGGGTCTGAGAAATGGTGACTTATTTTGGATCTGTTTGAAGCGTCAGCCTCTAGAACAAGACGAGGCAGTAAAATGAAGTATAATTGACTAAGTGGCGGAAAGGAAGAAGAGTGATATAATTCAATAAGTAAAAGTAGGCGAGAGATATGCAAAATTCATGGATTTCTTCTGCCTGTCATTTTCGGATAAGGCTGTTCCCTATTTTCACATTGTGCTCTTTTGCAGGATTACTCAATATCAGCAGCAGAGAAGCTGGCTTTGGGACTGTAATTTAAGGTGTAAATTAAGGTGACCTCAGCTAGGATGAAATACATTTAAAGACGCTGAGATATAAAATATGAACCACTTTCTGGAAATGGTAAATGACTGAGAGTTGTTGAAAATGGACTAACAAAAAGTGAGAGGGGGAAATAAAGAAACAGATTGCAAGACAGAATCCTGAGCACCTAATTTAAAACAAAAATGGTTTTCTATGGTTTATGATGAGTGATAAACAGAGTCCACTGTGTGGCCATAAAAGTATATCTTTAGCTCAGAAAATATGAGCCTTACTGTCAACTTAGAGCGGTGATTTAGGTTCATAGTCATTCTCCTTGAAACACTTACAAGGCTGAAGATACCAATCATCCTAAATGACATGTATTTAGAAATTATAAGCTGCGGCCAAGTAGCATTAGTTTTTATGTAACTTCATCATGAATTTACCTATTCCAAGTTATTGTTTTGTTACATATTTCTTAGAGTACCCAAAATGTATCTATAAAACTTCATTAAACTGTCATTAAACTTTGGAGGAAAAAAAATCTATAAAATCCTAAAAGAGGCTCCAAAGGTTCAGCCTTTCCTGGCTCCATGTCAACTTTGTTATAATAAAGTCATTCAAAAGACTCTATGAACAGCCCAGAGGGTCAATTGAGCAAAATAATGGTGGCAGAGCAGGAAATCTCTGATAAACCTAAAAGACTAATGAGCATAAAAACCACAGGAAAATCTGGCACAATGTTTCCTAAGAAACATTAAAATAGTAACTGGGGATGCTGATTCTATTAGAAGAAGAAATGGAGAAACACATACACACACACACTCCCAAAATGATCACTCACAGTTCTCAGAAAGTCTGATCCCTGTGTCTAGGCAGCAGAGCTCCCACCTTCAAGGTCATTTTTTCAAATAAACATGCTCAGGAAAGAGCAGAATCACAAATCAATGAGTGTCAAGTAGAGTTAAACAAAGTACAGGCACCAAGATATTTTAAATGTGGAGTATAATTAAGTGAATGACTTAGAATAAATACATACTCGTTTCTCTGTCCCGGGGTTTTTTTTTAAAGGAAGATGGAAAGAGGTCAGATCAGTCACTAACACTTTTAGTGCATATTAAAATCAGATTTTATGATATTCCCCTTCAGCTATAGTTTATGAAGCATCAGCACAGTATTTCCTAGGAACACATTTGCAGATAGTCTTCCCACCCACCAGGCCATAAGCCCTTTGGATAGGACTCTGTGATTTTCTATACATACAAAAAGGTTGAAGAGTAAAGTTTTGTATCGCTTCTCTCTCTCATCTGGGGTCTGAAGTCCTTCCCACTGTAACTTCAGAGATATAAAACTGAAGAGCTGCAGATTGTTCAAAGTTACCTTGCCTCTCACTCACAAAACTGCAATACAAATTTAATCCAGCCATTCCTCCATAAATAAAAATAGAAATATAAGAAAAATAAAAGAGGTTTCTTGATTTATTTGTTCTTATTAACTCTTATTTGTATAGATTGATTGTGTATTGTTTAATAAAGAGTTGTTTGTGTAGTGCCTAAGCCGTGGGAGGCATTGTGTATGAAAGGAAGTATATAAGACTATCTTACTGGAAAGACAAAATATCGATACACAAAGAAAGAATCAAAATGAGTAGCATAGATAGCAATGGCTAATCTATGCCAAAGAGATGCCATTGCACACGGCCTTGGTTAGAGGAATGCAGAGAGTTAGGTAAACAATATGCATTTTCAATAAAAAAGTAGTGTATATCATTGTTATGATAATTGACTACTGACACAGTGGAATGCCATGCATATTTTGTAAGTAGAGGGAAGGGGATATGGTACAAAGAAAATGTTGAATGTGCTTTGAGGCCTGATTTTCTCCAGAAAATTAAAATAGTATTATAATGTCAATAGTGAGCTACTGTTAGAGGTGACTGAATGATGAAGTAAAACCTCTGCAGGCATCTAAAAATATGAGTATGTATTGAACAATTCCTGAGATTTAAAGCAGCCTTTTTAGCTCTTTAATTCCAGACAAAAAGCTATTGTACTAATGGGATGAAATGAAGCATTGAATTCATGAGAATAAATGAAATCCCTCTCCATGATTTTTACTGGGTAGGAAGATATTTTCTTGGAAAGATTTTCTGAATGCTCAAAGGTGAGATTAAGCATAGTTATCACGGTTACTGATTCAGCTCATTCTTCCCTTTTCTGCCACTACCTTTATTTTATTATGCCATTACCTTTACTTCAGATACAGATATATAGGTAGATAATAGTTGCCTATCTAGATGCTAGATAAGAACTTGATGCAAATATATGTGATAAATAACAAACTTATTCACTGTTGAAGAATATTTTCTTGTTGGACATAGCAACCCAAGAAGAGAAGAAGATTCCTAAAAGGCAAAAGAGTTAGAGACCCGCCAACTCATTCTCACAGTCAAGAGCCTTATAAAAATACTACGCTAATTACTGTAGAACAATCGAACAATCTTTGTACAATAGAAATATGTATTACACCTATTGATTAATAAAGAGCTGACTGGCCTATAGCGGGGCAGGAGAGATTAGGCAGCAGAGTCAGACTTAGGAGAATTCTGGAAAGAAAAAGGGTGGAGTCAGAGGAGTCACCAAGAGATGCAGAGGGAGCAAGAAATGCTAGAGCGCAGGTAAAGCCAGGAGCTATGTGGCAGTATATAGATTAATAGAAATGGGTTCATTTAAGTTGTAAAAGCTAGTTAGTAGTAAGTCTGAGATATTGGCTGGACATTTATCAAAAAAATTCTCAGCACAGAATCCAGTGGCTCTTCTAAGGTAGACATTAATAAGCATCAATATATTTGGCCAATTGAAATGTTTTTATTGAGTATGTTTATTATAGAAGATCTTTAAGTATGGCCCCTTATCATAATTGGACAATAGTTAATGGAGATTTCCAAATAGCAAAATAATATTCAATAAGTGCTAAGTTGAATAAAGAAAGCTTTTCTTTCTATAAGTTACTCCTAAAATTTAATTGCTACATTCAAACTGTAAAACAGATTTTATATTTTCTCTTTATATTTAAAAAAGTTAAGGCCATTGTATATTTAAGTCACTGGAACAGGAACTATAAGCTTATGCCATCTTTTCTTAATCACTATTGGAATTAAATATAGTCATTCAAAGTGAAATATTCCAGATTCCATTCCCCAATCTAGGGTATGGACAGAAAAATCTCTTGAAATAAAAGAACTAACACTTTGAAAAATAACTTGGCTTCAAATATCAGTAAAAATCATCAAAAACAATTTCTGTTTACAGAACTATGGGAGAAAAAGTTATTTTACAAAGTAAACTCTTAGTCTAAAAAACATGTAAGGGAGTATGTAAGGAGAGAAATAAACTATGATAAACTTCCTTCCAAAAACTATCTTTTAAGCAAGATATTATTTTTTTTTGATTTTTAAAAGTTTGACTACTGAGAGTTGAGCTAAAGCAGGCTTCTATGATCAATTTTCAAAAACGATATCTGAGTAATCAACTTTTTCCTAACATAACTAATCTACTCAAATGTGCTACAACTTACAGTGTAAGGTGACTTGACTATGTTTTTTTTTCTCAAAAAGTAAAACTGGTATAAATTAAGAGGGTAGATCGATATCCTATTTCCCCTCCCTTTATGAAGTAGTTGTCCACATATTGAATTTGAAATGATCTTAGTGGACTGCTTTAATTTCAAAATGTTACTACCTCAGTTTCTGAGCTACAAGAAAAGTGATTGTCTGAGACTGCTTAATGAAGATGAAGCAGGACGGTCCGCTAGTAGACAATGCCATCTATAAGAACCAGACAGAATTTCTGTTTACTATGGTTATTCAGGACATCAACGCTAGTGATGGGAGTGAAAGGAAATGTGACATTGAGTTCTATTATGAGGTCTTTGATATCGCCATCCAGCTTCCACTATTTATCCACAGTGTTATTAAAAGTCATCTTATGGCCACTATCTTAAGCAAATTCATAGTCATGGAGTAGATGATATACGGGACAGTTTGTTGATTCAAACCCATTCACAGAAAAGCTCTTCTTCTAGAGTTAATTTCATCATTATGATTATAACAGAAATAAAATGGGATCACCAGGGAATGAGCTTACTTTACAGACATATCAAGAAATTTTCAAACTGACTGAACTGATTAAGCAGAAAACAAGTAATCAAGAACCCCAATGCATTAGAGTTTCTATAACTGAGACAAACCACCATGACTAAGACAACTTAGAAAGAAATTGTTAACAACAGGAAGAATAGTTGAGAGTTTACAAACTATGAGCATAAAGAAAAGAGGATAAATGGTTTTTGGAATGGCATGAATATTTTGAAAATACCAAATTCCATGCTCCAGTCATACCTCCTCCAATAAGGTCACACCTTCCAATCCTTCCCAAACAATTCTACTAACTGGGGACAAGTGTTCAAACATACCAGACAATGGGTATTCATTTTCTTACAAACCCCATACCCAACCTATGTCTTACGCCACATTTGCATTTAAAATAAGTGATGGAAGCCCCCTCAAGCCCCAACTGGACATAAGGTAAGTTTGCTGCAATAAGTTACAAGTCCGTATGTGTAAATTTTTACAATGCAAAATACATCTTAACATTTCAAAGCAATTACTAGAACAATAACTGTGCAGGTGAAATTAAAGACAGTGTTGGAATTATGTCCACGTATAATTTTCTGCATAGTAAAATTTCTCCCACTTATATCTGCTCTGATGACATTAGATTGAAAAGTTAAATAACTGTGGGAGCAAAAGACTAACCAGTTGACAAATTGTTCCCCTTAACTTCAAAGTACAATAAGGACTTCATGTTAGGACTAATGCTAAATCACCCTTCCTATGACAAAACATTTCACAGTGCTTAATCTAATCTCTAAATAAGATTTTACAACAGAATTTATTTATGTGTGTCAGAAGGATTGGGTACTAGACGGATGTAGAGTGGATGGAGGTACAAATTTGTCCTGTGTGTGCTACAAAAAGGAGTCAACTGAGCTGAGCAGTGGACCCTGCTAATGAAACAACTATACCAATGGATTAAGGTCCAAATTAATCAGATCTCATTTTTTGGGGGGGGGGGGGGAATCATGAGTGCTTCTTTATGAATAAAAGTGAAATAATATTTCAAAGGCTCATAAGAAGATTTTGAATCATTCTACCTGGTAAAAGCAATGGACTCAATTATCCAAATGTGATTCATCCAACAATATGGGTGCATGGTCATGGAACTGAATATGAATAATCAAAATATAAACTGTTTTCTTTTGGTAAAACACTGGATATATTAGTATAATTACTATGTTTATTAATACTAACAAGTAAAGCTTGCAGAATTTAAAAAAATAATAAAAGACAGACAACTTTGAGAATCTAATGAAACTTTCAGACTTTTTTTCTTTTTTCATGGTTTATTTTATTTTTTTTCTCATTTTTTTTATAAATATTTCCATCTCCTCCCCTCCTCCTCCCCATTCCCTCCCATCCCTTCCACCCATACCCCCACCACTCCACCCCTCTCCAAGACAAAGAGCCATCAGGGTTCCCTTCACTATGTTAAGTCCAAGGTCCTCCCAGCTCCCCCTAAGTCCAGGAAGGTGAGCAACCAAACTGACAAGGCTCACAGTGAGCCTTGACTCTAGAGGGGTTCCCAGGTATCCAGGAAGACGCCCCCAGCTAGTTCCTTGGGCAGCTGAGAAGAGGGTGCCAGAAATGTCCAGATCCTATTGCCATACTCATGAATATCTTGCATATCACCATAGAACCTTCACCTGGCATTGGATGGAGAAAATGACAGAGCCCCACATAGAAGCACCGGATTGAGCTCCCAAGGTCCTGATGAGGAGCAAAAGGAGGGAGACCATGAGCAAGGAAGTCAGGACCGTGAGGAGTGTGTTTACCCATTGAGACGGTGGTTCAGACTCTTATTGAAGAAAGAAATGTGCAAATGCAGAAACATATTCATAGTACCAAATACATATTCTTATTGTTTATCTATGCTGTAGAGTAGGAATTTCATAATAATTGCCTGAGTGCAGTAAATCATTAACTATAGACTCTTTCAATCACTCTATCAATCAGTCCTCTGATTCGATATGTTGGTTTCTTGGTATTCCAACTTAATTCTGGTAAAACTTAGCTTCTATATGAAACAGGTTAGAAGACATGAATTGGAATTTCTGCTTAAATGATCTCAGATAATGTCAATTAATTTCAGGCATACATCATCCGTTTGATGGAGGAGAGTTATCTGTCTATGTTTCTTTCACTGGTTAATTAATAAAGAAAACTGCCTTGGCCCTTTAAGAACAGAAAATTAGGTAGGTGGAGTAGACAGAACAGAATTGTGGGAACAAGGAAGTAGAGTTAGAGAGAGACGCTTCAGGCAGTCGCCATAGGAGTCTCCATGCTGCTCCTCTCCGAGATGGACGCAGGTTAAGATCTCTCCTGGTAAGCCACAACTCGTGGTGCTACCCAGATTACTAAATATGGGTTAAAGGAAGATGTGAGAATTAACTAATAAGAGGCTGAAACTATGGGCCAGGCAGTGTATTTAAAAGAATACAGTTTCCGTGTAATTATTTCGGGTGTAAAGCTAGCCGGCTGCCGGGTGGCGGGACGCAGCCCCGCCGCTTCACACTACAGATTGGCGCTCCAACGTGGTCACTAAATCCACTTAAAAACCTTGCCCGCTTGGAAAAAAAAAGTACTGAGACCATGCCAATGGCACACTGCTCCCTGCCTGCACCTGGGCAGATGGCGGAATCAGGCTTAGGCGAGCGGGAGAGCATGGCGGATTCCTGCCGCCATAGAGAGAGAGGTGTTTTCAAACTGCGCGGTGCTCTGCGCCTCAGATTCGGCTGTGACTTGGATTAAAAGAGTTTCTGTGCTGCACGCTCAGTATCAAAATTAAACTGCTGAGTGCAGCTCCAATGTGGACTACTGTGTACCTGTAACTGTGTGCAGCTCAGGGACACCAAATGACTGAGGCAGTAGCGGCTTTGGCTCTGCTCCGCCATGCTGAACTGTGCTGATCTCAGGCAGGATCTATCGTAATTACCATAATAACAGCGCAGTTAAGGTTTAGACTTGGCTGTAAACAGGCAGTACCGTATTATTTTAAGAAGTGGTTAACCTTTTAAGAAATGCTCCTGGATAGTAAAAAATTACAGATTCACAATAGAAAAGATTCAGACATAAAAGACTTTTAAATGAGTCACAGTGTTGGATGAATGTATGTAGGCTTGAGAGAGAGAGAAGAAGAAAATATAAAAAATAAAGTTAATGCCTAAAAAAAAAGGCTAAAGTCTTTAAAGAGACAGAATAAAGTAAAGTGATAGAATGAAAATAAGCCGCATAAAAATGGAAAATTCACAGAGAGTCTGGATTATGTATTTTGTTGTGTTTTCTTTGATTTTTTTGACTGTAAAGGAGCTAAATACAGAGAGACATTTCATTATATGGGCTGCCAGTCTAGACCAAAATGGACATCTTAATGGTATGACTTCAGGATTTGGATCTAAGAACATGATGCTTTGGAAAAGAGTTTCTTCTTTTGTTTTCACAGAGGACGAGACTCTGTGGATTGCTTCTATCCCAATATGGTATGATAGACCACGCCCTCCTGAAAGGTTGCTGTGAACATCTTCAAAAAATTACTTCACTCAACTGCCAACTGAGAGGAACCTAGCACACAGGTTATACCATAAAAGACCTAAATAACAGCGCCCCCATTCAGCAGGAAGCAGTTTGGAGAGAAATAACTGCGCCCATTTTCCCAAATATTGCTTATAAATGTTCTTTTACATTTAAAGGGGGAGATGATATAGATATGAATTTGCATTGGTATAGATTTTAAGGTCAATTTTGTTATATGTATATGTATTTCTGATCTTGATTAAGCTATTGTGATTATAGTTCATTTTAAAAACTGTAATGTATAATTAGGAAATATAGGTTGTTAATGGATAATCAGGTGATCTGAAGGAATAATTGATTTTTGTGAGTTATTGTTTTTCTTTTTTTTAAAAAAAAAAAAACTATATGAGTGTTGATTCTTGTATATTGATATATTGAACATTATATGAGAGTATGATACCACCTCTGTTTGAAACAATTGTTATATTGACATTGTTTACTATATTGCAATGTACATCTCTACCTCTGATATTATTTATGTAATGACATTGTTTACCATATTGCACTGTACATTTCTACCTCAGATATTATTTATGTAAGGACCCTGTTTACATTTGGAAATCATTGTCTTCATTTTTTGCACAGTCGTCTATTCTATTAGTCATACAGTTACATAAGTGTTGAGAATTATATGTTGGTCATATTTATATTTAGGACAATCAGGTTTTTTAGACACATAGAGGTTGTATTTAGTATAGATAGCATAATCTTCAACCTCTTTGAAGAACTGTAGAACATGGCCTTTAATCTAACCTACAGTTTTGTATTTTTGAGACACAATCACTCCTGGCAACAATGCTCTACTCCCGAGAGAACGTTGAGCACCAAAGACACTCCACTGGGAGTTTGTCTTCTACTTGGCAGAACTGGCCTTGGGGCAAAGAAAAGCCCATACCTCCATTACTGACTAAAGTACAAAATATCCATAAGTGGATAAAACAGAATTGTCTTATCTTGCCAAGACAGGATAGGATAGTTCTACTAAAGGTTCCTTGCCATTGTATAATGGTATGTCAGGTTTTTTCAGGCCTCAGCCAAAGTTGGTTGCCTCAACATTGCTATCAAGACTTCGTGTGGTTGCCCAGGTAGTCAATTGTCTCTGTCTTCTGTTGCACATTTTGGAAGTTTCTCGTTTGTGCTTCCTGGTTGCTTTGGTAATTTTACTCTCCTTCTCAGATCTTTGATGGAGTTGAAGAATAAATAGATAGTTATAGCTTTCCTTAGTTATGATAAAAGATAAAATAGATTTAAATATTGTAACTGTAATACTTGCTTGATAACTGTTTTGTTATATGTAATTTTGCTATGTTAAAGTTGAAGCCTTTCTTTTTTGTTTAAACAGAAAAAGGGGAAATGATGGAGGAGAGTTATCTGTCTATGTTTCTTTCACTGGTTAATTAATAAAGAAAACTGCCTTGGCCCTTTAAGAACAGAAAATTAGGTAGGTGGAGTAGACAGAACAGAATTGTGGGAACAAGGAAGTAGAGTTAGAGAGAGACGCTTCAGGCAGTCGCCATAGGAGTCTCCATGCTGCTCCTCTCCGAGATGGACGCAGGTTAAGATCTCTCCTGGTAAGCCACAACTCGTGGTGCTACCCAGATTACTAAATATGGGTTAAAGGAAGATGTGAGAATTAACTAATAAGAGGCTGAAACTATGGGCCAGGCAGTGTATTTAAAAGAATACAGTTTCCGTGTAATTATTTCGGGTGTAAAGCTAGCCGGCTGCCGGGTGGCGGGACGCAGCCCCGCCGCTTCACACTACATCCGTTGAATAGCTGCTATATAAGAGTACTGACCCATCATTAGTTTGAGGTGAGGGTAAGGCAAGATGGATAACTACCCCATTTTCAAATAGTAAAATTCATAAATGCTTCCTGCTCTGAATACTCAGTGTGTGAGAAAATAGCAGGCATAAAGAAAAAAATAGCATTGAAGTGGAAGGAAAACACATCCTTAAAAAATTAATACAGTGACTTTAGCAGTAAATCTAACTCTGAGCTTCCTAGATATCATGGCCAAAGGTAAATCTTTTGATTAATGCATAGCCTATAGAAAGAGAAAATATACTAGTTGTTATGGTGATAAGACATTTTTCTGATGTTCAATTATTTAATGAGTGTTTCACAAGACAAAAACAATAGAACTTACAGTATACTTAAAAATTATTGGCCACAGAAAGCAGAGAATTTTCCTTGCAACACCATTTTTTTCTTAAAAAGACAAAAAAAACCTGCAAACATTATCCAAAAGAAAGTCAATTCTTACAGGTTAGTAGACATTTAACTATGATGATTAGATATTAACTTGACTATGAATCATCCTTGTTATATTTAATGTATTCCCCAAAGTATAGGTTCACTGCTTTTGCTGCACTGAACTTTAGGACTAAAGAGGAAGCAAAATTAAAATGGGTCCAATTATACTGGCAAAGGAATGGTGATGATAATTATGATAAAGATAATTATAACTTTCCCTCACATAGATTATAGATGGACTCCTTGTCACTTGAATTGGTATCTGTTTTTTTTTTTTTTTCATTACAATGGCACAAATCTTTTGGAAAACCAAGTGGGAAAATTTTGAGAAAAGCATTTCCCAGCATTTGTTCATTCCAATATCATCAGTCAAAACTGAAAAATATGACACCGATTTACTAACTGCTCATACTATCATTTTCAACACCATTAGCATATATTCTTTGTCTAAAGGGTAAGATTTTACTTAAGTATACCATGTACTTTAATGATATGAGTATCTATTCATGTCTTCTGGTCCGTCTCACTCTCTCTTACCTCCTTTTTCCTGAATTGCTCTTTTTCTAACTTCATCATATGTGCATATCTATATGGCTTTGGATATAAGGGTTATATATACTTAATACTATATATATATATATACTATACTACATACACACTATATATATAGTATTAAATGTAAAACCAATATTAATATTATAGTAATGACTTGAATCTAGTTATTTTGGTCTTCATATTCCCTGTTAGACTGCATGGTTCTTTTATCAATACATTTTTCTAAAAGTTTTCTTGTTTAAATGACACTATAGTGATTGCACAGCTTTTTTAAGTGTTTAGAACTTATTGATTTTAAAGTTTGCTGAAACTCTCCCTATTATTTCCCCCCTCACACACATACCACAAATGCTATAAAGGGATGGAAGTATATAGATGTGTAGAGAGAAATGCAGAAGGAAGAAAAAAGGAAGGAAGGAAAGAAGAAAAAGAAAGAAAATATTTAATTGGTTCTACTTCTCTCCTTAACTCCAACAGAGAAGTTAACGGAAGGATAGAGAACAAGGGGTATTGAAATTACAGTTTTAAATAATGACTTTATTTAAATCTCAGACCAGGTATAAATTGAGTATTCTCACTGGCCACAATGGCACATTCCTTTAATCCCAGTACTTGGGAGGCAGTCCCATTTCTGTGAGTTTGAAGCCAGCTTGATGTACAATTGGGGTTTTAGGCCAGGCAAGGCTACATAGTGACATCTTCCTTGAAGGAATAAACAAAAGGTTAATTCAAAGTGCTCTAAAGTTTTCTTTAGCTCACCATTTCACATGTGAGACAGAGGGGCTATTAGGAGTTAGGCGTCAATTATCTGATCTGGATTTTAGTTAGAGGACAATTTCTAGTATGAGAAAAGAGGGGACGACAAGAGTTGGAAATAAGGAGAAGAAGAACACAGAGAGGGAAGAGGAAAGAAAGAGAGCTGAGAGACCCAGCAAGTTCAGAGCAATTTTCAACTGAATGTACTCTTGTCAATTTCAAGACTTATTTTTTTTTTCTCAAGGAATGGCTCTCTCCCCACCCCAGAGACTCAAGTTAAACTGCAGGCTTGGGAGGTGTGCCGAATTTCCGCCTGTGCTTCCATAGTGGTGCCGCCAGCATAACTTACTCACCATGCTATTAACAAGATAATTTATCCTGAATAAGAGGACAGTGATAAGAGGACAGCTAGTCTCATGCTTAGGGAGGAGCACGAGGAGGCATTTGACTGAGGAGAGCAGGGCCAGATGGGCTTGGATGGATCAGATCCCAGGTTCATCACTGTCCTGCTGCTCTATGGAGTGGGAAGTCCCGAACACTTGTGCCAAACTGCAACAGATCAGATCTTGGATCTAGCTTCTGCCAAAAAGCCCCATGACCTTGGACTGCCTTTACATTCTTTAGGTCTCATATTTTATTTAAGCTTTGAGATAAAGGTAATAAGGCCTCTATTTACAATGTGCCATGGCTATTTAATGACTTGAAAACATGAGGTCCCTAGCATGTGGACTGTACTTGATATTCAATAAATGTTAGCTCATCATTTCTTTCCTGGGAGGATATTTTCATTCACACATTCAATTATTAATTTATTCAGCAAATATTTACTGACCAAGTCTAAGATGTCCAGCACAATGCAAAGCAATGGAAACAAACTGATGAAGGAGAAAAAAGGCAAACTCTTACTCTTTAAAGGTATGATTCTTATTTTTATTTATTATTGGAGTGAATGTTTTCAGTTTGGAATTGCTGAGGTTTCTAGTGCCTTCAGATTAAGAGACGATCACTTCACTTTAATAATTAGAAATGTTCCATTCATTGAAAAATGATTAGCATAGTACAGAGTGATATTTTTAAGTGGATATACCATATTTTTCACTCAAGCACAAAGCTCTGCATTTTTCTTGCTCCTTCTTTCCCTTAGGCAAACACTCTACCACTGAACTGTATCCCAAGCCATCTAGATGCTCCTTGCCATTGGGATATTTGATATAAATGACTATTTATAAACTAGTCACTGTGATTTATTTTCATTGACTGCTTACATTGTTTTAAATTTGCTTTTTCTTCCAATATGAACTTGATGAGGTTTTTTATGTATTTATTATCCATCATCACACATTCTGTGAAGCCAATACCCATGTCTTTTGCTCTAATTACTTTGGTTGTTGATCCCGTCAACCTTGTATAGAATCAGTGAAGATAATCACAAATGCTTTGCGTTCAAAGCCATAGTAACTATGCCTCACTATTTTACAGCCTTCCCCATCTTCCAACTTTCGCCCTTCTTCTGAACCTTCTTCAACAATATTTCCTAAGCCTTCAAGTGAATGGTATGATATTCTTGTCTCAGCTGAGCATTAATCAATCACTTATCCTCAGCCCTTGAGTAGACATGAGATTTTGCTTTCGGTGCTGCTTATTGTAAAGAGAGGTTCTTCTGATTAAGGCTGAGAGGAAGGTTTGTCTGTGAGTTTAGACAGAGGTGTTATTGAACAGTCTGATGCTGTGTTAATTTATGTAAAAAGCAGAAGTAAAATCTCTGACTTTCCTAGTCATGTGTTTTGAACTAGGTTTACAGTTGTACTGAAGCTGGTTCTTTCTTGTATAGCAAACCTGAAATCCAATCAGAGACCAGCTGATTAACTTCATATCAGTCATGGTGCTATTGCACAAGTGGGCCTATCTTACCTGACTAATTGGTACAAAGGTCACTCAGCTGAGGATGACTACAGATGCCATTCCTCTGCTACTAGTCTAAAGAGCACCTTCTGGCACTGTGCAAGCTAGGTAGCAAGACGAAATTTTCCAAATCATTCCCAGTTTGATTTCTCTGTATCTGACAACAGAAATGAGTAGTGTCATAAGCAATAGGGTCTTCTTTGACTGCTAGTGGGCAAGCAGAAGGAATAGTAAGAATGTATAGTAAATTGATTTAAAGGCCATTAGGAAATCGCTATACATCTTATAAGGAGGTATTCTACATCTTGTACTGCCATTTTTGCTTAACTAACCCGTGGCTCCTAGGAGAAGCATTACCTTCCAAAGAAGGGTATCTCACTTCTAATTGCTTTTGTTTTTATTAATTATGGATTTTTTTGTTTAATTTTGTTACAAGATAACAGGTTGCAATATGGTGTATTCATACAGTTTTTTTAATTGAATGAAAGCTTGATTTTTATTTCATCCAACAAAAAATAGCTATTATTATTATGTTATTTACAAATTACACATAATTACAATTGTCTGGAGAATGTCTTATCAGCCTGAGTAGGAGAGAAATAAGCTAGACACACAATAGCACTTCCTGGTCTCTAATTTAGATTTGTATACTCACTAATGGCAATGTAAATTAGCACTATGGCAATTTTGCTCTAGGTCATTTTGGGCAGAGTCTAACACTACAGATGAATGTACAACTAACGTTGCCTACATATAGTCAGAAGTGTCTTACAGTGGACAAGTATGTTCTTTCTAATGGATGGAGATTCTGATGGTCTCACTGCATCGGTGATTGTTCATAAAATGGTAAGTAGCTGTATGTTCTTTTCTACACAATGACCTTAATGACCTTGAAGATTAGGAAGCTAGCTGTGATCTATGCTTTGAAGATCTCTCATTTTATTACCTAGAGCTCCTAGCAACTTTCATATTTGAGCCATAGTGGATACCTTTAATTTCTTAGATCACCTCTGTCTCCATTGTGCTTTATCAAATCTACACATGACCAGTTTCTTCTGGGTCTGTGAGTCTTTCTTCTGAAGACTTCTTTGTCACTTAATACTTATATGAAATCAAGTTGTCATCGTGGGTGTTATTAACCTGCCTTTGTTATAGGAAGGTCAGCCATGGCCTTTGTGAGATTCTGCTTCCATTTCATCCTTCTGCTGAGACGTCTTAGCATTTTCATGGAGACAGAGGTGATCTCAGAAATTAAAGGTATTCATACAGTTTTATTTTGGTTAACCATCCTCCCACGTTTCCTCATGCCCTCGATCCTTCATTCCCCTCACTGCTGAGAGCATTCTTCTTCTAATGTTCTCCCTTTCGTCTCTCATTTTACTTATGTCCTGCTATCCTTCTTCTTAACACACCATGGCACAGTGAGCTTTCTTCTAATATCCAGGCTTCCACAAGTATTCCAGGTAATTCTTGCTTCATCTGAAACCATGCAGGTAATGATTTGATCCATTTGATCCAGTAAAGGTGAAGAATGAACTAGACTGAATGAAGAGAGAAAAACAGCCTGGACTTCCTCCAATGATGAGAAGATATATGTAAAGTCTTATTCCAATATAGATTCTGATATGGATGGGGAAGGAAACAGAAGAAAGTCTGAATTCTTCCATGCTCCCATGTGACAATGAGATGTCTTATGAGTTACCATTTAAAGATTCTAAACCAGTTTTATTCTTTTTCCCTCTCTCTCCCCCTCTCTCCCTCCCCCCTCTCTTCCTTCCTTTCTTTTTTCCTTTCCTCTCCTTTTTTCTTTCTCTCTTTGAAAGACTTTTTTTTTTGAATTTTCAAGGCAGGATTTCTCTGTGCTGCTTTGGAGGCAGTCCTGGAACTAGCTCTTGTAGACCAGGCTGGCCTCGAACTCACAGAGATCTGCCTGCCTCTGCCTCCTGAGTGCTGGGATTAAAGGCATGCGCCACCACTGCCTGGCCTAAAAGACTTTTTAAATAATGTGTGCATTCACATGTCTAAATGAGAGAATGTACAGATATATATGCTAATGAGTGCAGTTGTTCATTGAACCCAGAAGGTGTTGCACCACCTGGAGCTGGAATTTCAGGCTGGTATAACCATGTGATGTAAATGCTGGCAACAAAATGCAGGGCCTCATCAAGATCAGTGTGTGTCCTTAACTCCTTGACATTCCTTCCAGCCTGCAGATCAAGTTTTGAAACCCAGGCTCCACTGATAGTCTGGCAAAGAAAACAAGCAAACAAACAAAAACAACAATAACAAACTCATTTCAGGTATGATGCACAATGCAGTTTGATATGTTTACCATCATTCCTGTGACTACTAACTAGATACCAAGAGCATTTTTCAAGATGTAGAAATCAAGAATCTCCAAAAGCTTTCTCAAAAGACACTTTTGTATAAAAATTAATCTTAGATTGCCACTTGTTTAACATATAAAAACATCTATAAAAGTACCTTAGTGGGTCCCAGGACAAACTACTTAATAGTAGATCAAATGCGTATACATAACTATATAAGATTTCATTGTTACGAATGTATCAGAATCTTAACTAAAAGTCTAAATGTTGTATATTATATCTGGATTGATAAAGCCATTCGGATATTCATCATGCTCTGTAAGTAAGATGACAAAATAAGTCATGAGATCTCTAGAGACATTTCTGATTGCTCCCCTGATGTTGTAGGTACCCCCGAGGAAAATGAACTGGAAGAAAGGAAGGAGTCATGCTGATGGCTTCATAATAATCAAACTACTCTGCCAGTTTGCTTCCACAAAACTCTGCATGTCCATTCCTAAATCATAAACTAGGTAAGCTGTTTTATATGTTTAGGGCAATAACATTAAAAGAATGAAGTAAGACAGGGGCAATGGCTCATTGTATAAAATTCTTGACATACAAACCTGGTGACTTAAATTCTGATGCCAAAATCTGTGTCAAGCTCAATGCCTTAGCACAGGCATCAATAATTCCAGATTGTGCCTATAAGCATATGGCAGGAAGAGCCAGGAGACTCTCTAGAAGATTGCTGGCCCATCAGTCTTTCACATCGAGCAGTGGATAGTAAGAGACCCTGTCTCAGAAAAAGAATGTGAGATAGATGTTACATGTTCTTTGGCCTCCACATGTGTTTTGAATGTATCCTGACATATACACAGACTTACATACACACTCATATTAAAAACTGTAGCATACGTACACACACACACACATACACACACACACACGCACACATCCTGCTGCCTTTTGGGCAGACATATGCCCTATGTACCTTTTGAAAAATTATTATTATTGAAATTATGAACTGTGGCACACTTTGCCATTCAGGTTCCAGAGCCATGCTTTCTACTGTAACTCCCTTGACAACCTAACTTGCAGACTTTTCACCCATGTATGTAAATGAGATGCTCAGCTCAAGAAACAGAACCACTTCCCAATTTGTTCTTTAATTTTCTAGAGACAAACATTTAAGTCAAGGAATTTACAAATGTTTTAGCACAAATGGGTATCTTAATGACCAGAATTATTATATTTAGATGTCCACTATTCTTTTTATTCTCTTTTACAGAAGTAGATTTTACTATATCCTCTTTACTTTGTTTTAAAGAAAGAATGGTGTTCCACATAGAGTAGAAATCATCAGAATTCTGAGTGCCAAATGGGATTCAAAATACCTGTGAATAATCTCAGCTTAATATGCTCTTAGCCCTAGTTTAGATAAGAAACCCAGCCATAAAATTGTGCAAGAAAATGGATGTAACGAAATTGTTCAAAATACAAAGCCTGTATCTTTTGCATTTGCAAACCTTCGATTACCCTTACCATAGTAATTTCCAAAGATGCAATCTATTTTTGAAAGATGGAGGTAATGTCTAAAGAAAAGTCTGCAATAATAGAACTCTGAAAATTTGAACACCAAACATACCAAGGGCTTGCTTTGAGTTTTCTGTATGAACCACTCAAACCCAATTCAACCATGACTTCAGAACATCCATTACCTCTTATGAGCCCTTAAAAATGTGAAAGCTTCCAGAACATTAAAAAAAAAGTCTGTTCCATTTTTTATGAACTTCATCTCATCTTTTAATGAGAAAATGAGAAATGCAGGTAGATTACTGGTACTTTAACCATTACACCATCACCAGTTAGATA
Organism: Arvicola amphibius; assembly: GCF_903992535.2. Lineage (NCBI taxonomy): Eukaryota > Metazoa > Chordata > Mammalia > Rodentia > Cricetidae > Arvicola > Arvicola amphibius. The sequence goes on along the minus strand of NC_052061.1, from coordinate 29,019,249 downwards.
TTCATTCATACTACTATCCCCATGATAATTCTATATCAAAATATATTATTGTAAAAAGACAGATACAGAACATCACATCTTTCTACTGCTCTTATCATTTTGTGCAAAACTTCTGAAAAAATCTTTTAACGTATGTAGTATTTTATAACAATGGCAATGTGTTTTTGTAACAATGAAGGGAGAACAGACATTGGGCACCGTTGTAAAGTTTGCTGAGAAGATGACCACATTACATTTTTTTCTGCTTCAGCCAGAACAAAGAATTGTACAAAGTCTGGAGACTATAGGTGGGAAAGGTATGAGAACATGTTGTAAAGTACCTAAAAGGAAACCCAGTTTGTCCTTGGCTATATTTCCAGGAACTTGATGGTCTCACCAGAGCTCTTAAGAAATTAGTGTCAGAAAGCTTCTCCTGCCATTTCACTGAATGGCAGTGAATTGGAGTCTCATATCTACAGGAACAGAGCATAGAGGGGCATCAGGAAAAAGAGTGGAAGCTAAGATATCCAACAACACGGGCAAGATACTTTGATGTAAGCAGTTGAGACTAATAGAAGGATTATGGTACCTAGGAGAACATTTTTTTTTTTTGTAGAGTTAGGTAGAAAGAAGAATTGTCATGATTTCTGTTCTCATTCTCTGTTCTGTTATGTCTTTTTCAAACAAGAAATTGAAGCCAGAGGCTGTTTTTAGTTCCCTGACTGAACGTGAGTGATAAAGGGCATTAGTATGTTGGTGGGGCTGCAGGTAAGTTTATATGGAACCCCACACAGCTGACTTGGGGCTTGAGATTGGCAGCAGTATTACTGACACAAACAGGATATTTCCCAAATCCTCTGTGATTGTAATTTCAAGCATATCTGGCACTAGACTATATGAATTGAAGGGGTAAATCATGGTGAGGATGCCAATCTCTACTACTGATTATTTCAGGTATTCCATCACGTATATGGCTGCACACTCTCACAAGAGTTGTTGGGCTCAAGCAGTCCTGGAGTTTGTTGTCATCTTTTGATTTGAACCTCTTCTGCAGAACAGGCTCAAGAATTTAAAACTATAGTTAATTTTGTACATCTTATATTTTAACAAGTCTCAGACCTAAGGTCAAACTCCCTTGGACCTAAGAAAATCTCACTTTCTCACAGTAATTGCATTGATATTTACAAAGTCTCACACAGAAAAAATGTAATTTAGTCATATGTGTTTTCATTTGGTATCATTTAATAGTTAAGGAATCTATGCACTGTGAAGAATATACTTGTGTTAACTAAAGTGAGACATTCAAGGGTTATGGGATTCACCTTAATTTCTACAACTTACAAAGACTATGTTTTCACACATTGCTGCCTTTTCATTATGGGCAAGTCAGGTGAATAATGCCAGGGCTTGTTGATCTATCTGAGTTTAGAAAGATGCTTTGAGAACATCCAACAAGGGAGCAATGCGTTTTGATGACAACTAAAAACAGTTCTCTGCAAATGGTTTATGCATCATCAGTTGAATAATAATCACTTCACTTTTTAATGAATGTGTCGACAATGATTGAAAAGGAAGCACAGAAAATAAAAATTGGCAAAATCTGATCAATTAACAGTTAAGACATTAAGTGAACCCCCAAAATAGCCTCCTAGATGTGAACTCCAGATTAGTCTGTTACATTTAGCCAACCAGTAATTATAGAATGATAGGATTCCTTCATTAGTGAGCAATGTTGTTCTGGGAAATTTTATATAAGATAATCATGGTAAAGAAGAAAAATTAAGCCTTCTTGCTTACCAGTGAGGCTATTTAGATATACAGATCTAGAAAATATTAACTGCAACCTGGTCCTATGTTTCCAATTAATTTTGATAAGAGAAAATATTCCTAAAAACAAATGATGCTGGGGTGAGCTCTTAAGTATCTTAGAGAGTTACTTGAAGCCAAACGCAGGGAAGCTTGTCAGTCAAAGCCTAAGGAAGAAATCAAGTGTCAATCAGTATAGAAAGCGTAAAGCTAGGAAATAGATCATGTTATAATTTAACTGTGAAGTGGACTGGAACAAGCTAGTAGCAACAGCAATAGTGGACTGGCAGAAAGGGCTTTGGCACAGTTAGAGTGAATGACATTTGGGCTCCTAGTATTTTGCAGAGGATTCCTGCAGCAAGCCCCAAGCTTTGTCCCCAGGGTACACTTTCAAAAGCTTTCACAGCACTCAATAAACTTGCAGCATAGCAGCTCCCCCAGGAAAATGGACATTCTTAGAAGTTAGAGCCTCTTAGCACCTACTTAATGGTGGCAAGTATGTAAGACACTGAGAAACCCTTTTCTTAAAGCTTATGGTCAAGTTAATCTTGAAGTAATCATCGTATAACAATAGCCATCAGTATGGTGAGTGAATAAATGAGTAGAAACAAAAGCGTACTGGTATTGCTCTCTCTCTCTCTCTCTCTCTCTCTCTCTCTCTCTCTCTCTCTCTCTCTCTCTCTCTCTCTCTCTCTCTCCTTCTCTTTCTCTCCCCCCCGTGTGTGTGTGTGTGTGTGTGTGTGTGTGTGTATGTGTGTGCGCGCGCGTGTGTGTGAGAGAGGAAAGGTCTGCCAATCTCCCCCTGCACTTATAGAGATGCCGAATTTTGGAATGAATAATGCCACATTTCTTGAAGAATAAGAAGTATGACATAAACATTTAAAGTTTCAATTAACTCACAGTAATGGCAAACCATCTACTCTTTTGGAAACTGGGGTGATGGTAATAATAACACTTACAGGAATGACAATAGAAACAACAATCATGAGTTCCTACTAGGTACCAAGTGTTATATGATGTACTTCATAGACAGTTTCTCACTTGATGTCCTGGATTCAGAGCTGGTACTACAATAAGTCCTTTTTGCTGATGTACACATAGGTTAAGTAACTCTATAAGGTCACTTAAGGTAGTATATACTGAAGCCAGACATCCATCCCATTCAAGCTAACATCAGAGCCTAAAAGAACCTGAGGATTAAACAGGGAAAATTTTAGGAATGTTCCCTTTTTTCTCCTCTTTTAAATAGTAGGACATGCAGGGGTTGTGTAAAAATTCTGTTTCTGTAGTCTAGGTGCATTCTGCCATGTGTTTATTTTTTGTAGAATATGTGTGTCATGCTCATTCTAGCTCTTAGAACTTACATAATAGGCATCTGGAAGTGAGTAAAATAAGGAGTTGTGTTAGTAGTTATTACTTTAAGGTGTTACTGTTTACCAAGACCAGTATGCTTATCTTCCCCCTTCCTCCTTGTTTCTCACAGGTGAGTCACTTGCCCACAAAAGGCAGGTTTTTCTATAGGATCCTCACTGTGGATGTATGCTCACTTTTCTTAAATCAAACATCTTGAGTCCTTGGAGGCTGATGGAAGTTGCAGATGAGATATGAATGTTGAACACTTACAATCATGAAACAGTTTTCCACAATCCAAACCTGAAACCAAGATGATTAGATACTAATACAGTTCCTAGAGGTTTTATGAATCCTGCAGAGAAAAAACTCTTCCTCCTTTCTGATGTCACCATGAGATCTTGAATACCTTCATCCAGTAGCCTAGACACGAATTAAGAAACTCATGTAAGTACATCCCACATCTGGGCTTACAGGTTTCCTTTTGGGCTCTCTGTAGAAGCCAAGAGTTAATAATATTCCAGAAAATGTGGCTATGTGTTCAAATTAAAATATCTTCTCTAATTGAATTTTAGCTGTAGATATTTGGACTGATCCTTCCTTCTGTTGGAGAGGATGAGGGATACGTTGCAAAAGTGGCCTTAAAAAGTTCTCTGTTCTGACCTTGAAAATTGCAATGAATTGTTTTGCATTTTATCTTAATAAGAAAGAAAAATACCCTAAAGTTTATATTTCTTCCATACTCACCCACAGCAGGGACTCATAAATGCCTGCTAATGAAATTAAAGAGAACTATGTGCTTAGGCACTATTAGCCCCAAGCCCTGAAAAATAATTAAATTAAATACTTAATGAGAGGCTTAAAAATAAAACTTCATTCTGAAAAGTTTGGGCTATGGGAACATTTTTGACCTTACCATATCAGATTCACTTGAATGGAAACTTTTGTAGTGTGTTTCCTCAATAAATGTGGTGGCAATGAAAGACAAAGGGGTTTGAAATGTTTTACAGCATCATTCACTTGTGCACATTCCGCTTTTAGGTCCTTGCAATGTTATCCCATAAAACATAGTGAGCTGAGAAAGTAAGCCTTCTTTGTTTTGTCCTAATGACTATTAGGAAATTTTTGAGAAGAAAACAAATTTAACTATTAAAATCCATATTTGTATGTCTGTTTTCCATGTCCCCTTGGAGTTTAAGGCAGCTCTGTAAATTCCATAGGAAAATAAAGTTTCTACAGAAAGCCATCCAAAATCAGTTTCAACCTTCAGCTCCAGGAGGGTTCCTGTTGATCACTGTACTCTGTATTTCACAAGCAACAAGAATGAAGGTGCTACACATGTACATGTTGTCTAATTCTGATGAGCAGAAATGTATTGACTGACCTGTTTTGTTTTTTAAAAATTGACATTGTTACTTAGAAAGAAAAAAAACTTAGACAAAATTCTAGAAGATCGGAAGGTCTGGAACCATGGGCGCATACTCCTGCATGGTGTGAATACCTGGAACTGGGGAGGAAATATTGTAGAATGGGACACGCTGTAGGCAAACGTGTGACTACTGGCCACAGTCTCTCCTGGTCTCGATTGCCTCATCTCTAGCACATTTTCTAATTTTCCATGTATAATTTGTCCACTAGAGTCATTTGAGTATGTCCTTCCTGTACTGTTCTACCTTCTTCTTCTTGTTTATAGTACCCCTTGGCCTACTTTTTGCTACTCTTTCCTATCTCTTATAAATAACTTCCTAGCTTCTTTCAAAACTTCCTCTGTGTGTATATTTTATAGAGAGTTACTTTTAGCCCTAGTGTAGAATTTAATATGCACTTAACTGTCTTTGATCATTCAGCAACGTTCGGAGACCATAAATTGTATGTCTGCTATCCAAGAAAACACTAGGAATTTAGAGTTAGGAGAGATAAGTGTAATTGCTCTATCTCTCTATATTTGGTGTTCCATTTGATCACCTTCCCTGAAAATGTCAGGATAAGCATGTGACTGTGAATCCAAATTGATGGATAATTATGTTCTTTCTTAATAACTGAATTCATTCAGGAAAATGTAGTCTCTGAGGGAATTCTCTCAATGGATCCTAGTGTGCTAGTTGACTGGTTCTGGGTAGTGAAACTGGAGGTATTCTGATGACTCTCACATCGAATAGGAGTTATTAACATGCATTGACTGTTCACCACATTCCTTTCTCTTTTCTGTTAAAGTGAGTCCTCTGTTGACTTAGGTCCCATAATAAAATCAACCTGGATAGACTCACAAAAAAAAAAAAAAAAAAAAAAAAAAAAAAAAAAAAAAAAAAAAAAAAAACCTTGATCAGCAGTATTGATAGGGGAAATAAACTTTTATATTTTTTTTAAATTTTCTATTCCTTTCTGATATAATACATCCTTACTGTAGCTTCCCCTCACTCCACTCCTCCCAGGATCCTTTGTTTCCCTTTAGATAAGAGCAGGATTCTTAGTGATATCAACCAGACACATCATAAGAAGTTATTATATGACTAGGCACAATCTTCATGTAAAGATGTCAAGACTGGACAGCTCCATTCCTACTGTTAGGAGTCCCACAAAAACCCAAGCTAAACAACCACAGTGTATATGTAGAGGACCTAGCATAGCCCATACACGCTCCGTGATTGCTGCTTCTGTCTCTGTGAACCCCTATGAGCCCTGCTTAGTTAGTTCTGTGATCCATGTTCACCTGGTGCAGTAGACTCTCCTGGCTCCTACAGTTCTTCCTTACTCTCTTCTGTGGGGCTCCACAAGTTCCACCTAATGTTTGTCTGTGGATCACTGTATTTACATCCAACAACTGCTACAGGAAGTCTCTCTGATGATGATGATGATGATGATGATGATGGTTGGGTTAGGCTCTGGTCTATGAGTAGAGCAGAATCTCATTAGGAGTAATTTCATTGACTTTGGTTTGTTTGTTTGTTTGCTTGTTTATCAGTATTATTTTGTTCTAGCCTAGGTCTTTGAGCCATCCAGCTTTGGTGTCTGGCATGGACTCCCTCTTGTGACTTGGGATTCCTGTTAGACCAGGCATTTGTTTAAAGTCTTGAGATTTTAGTGTCTTTGGCACTTCTCAATTAACCTTGATGTAGCACAAATAATAAAAACCCAGGGTCAGGTATTGGAATTGAAGTTGAAGAACAGAAAAGCAAAACAGCCAAACAACTAGAGAAGTCTTACCTCTACCAAGGCTGAGCAACTGAAAATTGAGAGTTAAGCCTCTGTCTCCTCCTGTGTTATATTTCCCTTTAGTTCTTGGATTAAAGGCATGTGATTCCCTAGCATTATGATTAAAGGTGTAGGCCACCACCACCTGGATCTCTGTCTGCACTGATCATGTGTATTCTAGGGTAGCCACAGATATCCATTTGCCTCTGTCTCCCAAATGCTGTGACACCAGTGCCTGGCCTTCACTAGTGGCTTAGTTTTACCCTCTGATCTTCAGGCAAGCTTTATTTATTAAAACATAAATAAAATAGCATTATAGTTTGACTGCTACTTTTAGTGCTTTTCCAACTACAGACAGAAAGAAGAACCGTCTTACAAAATACTAATCTAAACAAAACTACATTTTAGGATTTAGAAAATTACCTTTTGAAATAATTGTACTTGCAGCAGTTGAAAACAGATTTAATACGTAGTTTTATTTTGTTAAACATCACTCAGTTGCATCTAGAGTGAATTCTTAGGACTTTAGTGAAAAAAAATTTATTTGCAGATTTGCTCATTTTACGAGGTATTGATCTCATTGCTATAGTTAAACGCTTGACAAAATGAGAGAGGGGTGGTTTTATCCTACTGTTTGAGGGTACAGGCCGTGATAGGGGGAAAAGCACAGTGAAGGCACTCCAGGGCTGCTAATCACGCTGGGTATACAGTCAGAAAGAAGAGGATGCTGGTTGATCAGCCAATTTTCCTCTTCTGATTCAGTCCAGAGACTCCTGCCCCTAGAATGGTTACACCCACTTTGAGGTGCAACATTGTGAATCTTCCCATTTCTGTTAACCTAATCTAGAAATTCACTAGCATGCCTAGACTTTTACTTGCATATCATTTTAAATAGCATCAATTTCATAGTATTTGCTATTATACCTCTTAATGCATACGTTGGAGAATATACTCTCCACGGTGAACACATTTTCTTTCATGTTTTATTTTTTGGATAAGTTCCAAGGAGAGAACATAAACACAGAAAATTATATTAATCGTAAGTCAGCTTTTTAAGTCAAATGAGCTCAGTTTTTACTCCTATAAATATCAAAAGACAAGAAATTTCTCAACAACCCCTTTCTCCAAGCTTTTTTTAACCCCCCTCAGCAATATTTACTTGTCTAGCACTTCCTCTAGAACTTCCTGAGTATAGACTGTAAATATTCATTTTGCATCTTTCTATAAACAGAATCCTCGTTTATCTACTCCTTGGTTTTGAGAGACCCTTCCTTCAGTAGGTGTTTATAAATTTGATTCACTTTGACTTGAACAGCTAGAATTCCTTTAGTTTCCCCCAGCTTCTGTACGGCTCCCAGGACAGACTTTATTAGAATGGTGAGGGAATTACAAAAAAAAAAATAGACGGACACACAGACAGGAAAGCTGGGGTTGGAAAGACTGGGCTTTTCAAAGGAGAAAAATCAGCATGCCAGAAGTTCAGAGTGTGTACTTTATAGAGGTGACAAAGAACTGGACGCTATTATAGATAAACATGAAGGTGAGGCTTATAGTATACAGTAGGAACAAAGAGTCAGGTTTTTCTAATCTTGCTAGAAGTAGTCTTTGTAGAGTAGCAATATTCATGCAGGAATTATGGAAAACATGTTATACCTATACTTTCAATGTCCACATCTGGACCAGAATAAGGCATTGTCGTTTCCCTCAGAGCTTCACCTTAGGGGCAAAGATTTGCCATATTGCCATGTGTCTGAGGCTCTGAGGTCTTTGCCATGCCCATGCCCATGTCACTAGTACATGTTCACTCGTGACTTCATTCACGTAGGACACGCAATTCCCTTCAAGTTTCCTTATTGTATTCAACCTAGTGTATGCACTGCCCACATTTCATTTTTCCGTGCTACCGATGATGGACATTTAGATTATTGTTATCTATTACTCCCAAAGCTGCATTTTAAAATTTAGTATTTTTAGTGAATATAATTATTTATAAGTACTTTTCGGTGTGGCTTGAATTCTTGGGTAATAGACTATGGGAAGTTCTATATTAGAAGATATCATCAAGCAATTTTACATATGATGCTTTCATATTACAGCCTTACATAAGACTTTTAGTTACAGTATGTTTTATTATTGACTACTTTTGCATATTTTCTTCTCTCCTTCCCTTCCTGTGGTGATTTGAATGAGCTGTCTTCCATTGTCTCCTGACTTTCAGTGTTTATTCCCCAGTTGGTAGTGTTTTTTGTTATATTAAGAGATACAGCCTCATTGGAGGAAGTATGTCACTAGGTGCAGGTCTGGAGTGTTTAAAAGACTCATGCAATTCCAAGTTACTCTCTGCTCCCTGTATGTGGCTCAATATTTGATCCCTGAAATTCCTGTTTTCACTTCTCCACTGAGAAGCCTTATGAACCAAATATACCGCTTGCTTTATAAACTGGCTTGGTCATGGTGTTTAATGAAAGCAATAGAAAAGCTGCCCCTCCCCCTTTACTACTTTACTATGACCTTCTCTCTCTCTCTCTCTTTTATTCTCTCTTTTTGCTTTCTTCTTTCTCTTTTTTTTCTGTTGTTTTTAGGTATTCCATAGTATCACATTATCTTTTATTATTTCTATATCTATGATTATGAATGAATTTAAGAAACTATACCATTTGCCCATTAATACATATTCTTTATATTCTTATTAATTTAAAAGAAGTGTTTCCTTGTTGTCAGTAAGGGTCTCTAATTTTATTCATGTATATATATTTTATTTTTATGTTATTTATATATCTAGTTATCTGTAGAAAAAAATTACACAGATTATTGTTGCGGGAGCTCCTTCTGCTCCTTTAGCCAATAGCCGCTGAGATACCAGCCCATTGGGGCGTGGTCTCTCTTTTTAAAAATGCGGCCACTTCCCTCCGCTCGCTCTCTGGCTTCCGGCTCCGCTTCTGACGACTAGGCTCCCTTCCTGATTGCGCAGAGGGCTGTTGTCTGGGACGGTGATCTGTAAGTTTTTTCCCCTTTAAATAAATAACCATTCTATTAATCATAATTCCAAACTGGTGTGGGATTGTTTGTGATTTACACCATCATCTGGCGCCCAACGTTTGGTTTTAGGACCCCTCCTTTCCCCGCTCGGCTGCCTGCCGCCAGCGCGGCTTGGCGCGAGCCCTCCCTCCCTCAGCGGCAGCCTGTGCCTTGTGCGTGGAGACAGCGTTTAATATAAATTACACACAGTGGTTTTTCTTGCTGAAATTCTTTATATTTTCTCTTTACACGCCTCAGATTGACTCCAAGTCCCCACGCACCCTATCGTTTGCCTCCCCACGTGGATTTAAACTCCACAGGCCCGCACAGTCTCTGCCCGCCTGGCCTACTCTTTTCTGAGACGCTTTTAAATCTCCCTTGCAAGCGCAGCGCTTGGGTGGCGCAAACCAGTTTGCAGGCGGTTGCCGAAAAACTGCACCCCTCAGGGCGACTCTGTCACGTGGAGGCCATACACAGCTGCAGCTTCCAGGTTGCTCTTCTTTTCCCTTGGATTCTGGGTTTCTAGTTCTGTGTGTGGAATTGATTTAATTACATTTTCTTTGTTGAGCAACTCGCATTTCCCAGTTTTTAACAAATACTAAGGCGGACACTGAAACAGGACCCCGTTTTAGTCAACTTTGCAGCGGTTCTAGTCGCGACTCTGCAACAGCACCACCGGCTGGATAATAGGTAATATGGCAGTTTTCGTTTCCAACGCAAATTTTACTGTTTTGTTTATTAATACATTGGACTATATCATGCAAGGTTTATATGATTATGGGGATACCTTAATTTGCTTGTTACTAGGTTTCAGTTTTATTTTCCATATTCTATCATTAAGGAAGAATAAGGCACTCGTAAGAACGATACAATCTCTACGGACTAATAATGAACAACTAGTAGAAAGGATTAAAATTATTGAAAATCAGAGGTTATCTGAACAAGTGGATACTATGATAGACAAAATTGACTCCATATCCAAGGGTACTAGGAAGTTACCTGAAAGGGTTCAGGCTGTTGAATTTGATGTTCAGACGTTATCACAAAGTTTTGATAAGGTAACAGACAGAATGTACCTCCAAGATGGGAATCTACATGATATACAAGAAAAGTTTAAAGAGGACATATTATCTTTGAAGGAAAAAATTAAAACTTTGGAAACACAAGTACAGAATAGAGACCAAAAATTTGATACCTTAGTGAAATCACTAGAAACACATACAGGTCAGGAGATTCAGGATTTAAGAGAGATGATGATAAAAAGATTTGAAAAGATTGAAGAACTTATTGGAGCTGGTGAACAGAGTAAGGAGGCACAAGGACAGGCTACAATGCCACCACCAGCTATTAGAACTGGCTTACCCAGGGTTTTAGCAACATACCCTGTAATTAATTCTGACAAAGCATCAACTTCCAAAGGCTCAAAGGGAGTCAAAGATGCTAGATGGAAGCCAATAGAACTGAATGATCTAAAAGAAATTAAGCAGGCTGTTGTTAATTATGGCTTGCACTCTGCATTTGTTAAGGAAATGATAAAGACTTGGGCCTCTAATGTCAGAGCTACCCCCCATGATTTCTCTCAGTTAGTGTCTGCAGTTTTAGATGATGGACCTTCCTTGATGTTTGGAATTTATTTCAGAGAAGAATCCAAACATATGGAACAGCAAGGAAGAGCAAAAGGTGTGGAGGTTTCCCAAGATCAAATTCTTGGTGTAGGAGCATATGCTGATCCACAGGTCCAAGCTCTTTACGACGAAGAAGTATTATGTCTATGTCACCAAGCAGCCTTAAATGCTTGGAATAGGATACAAGATCCAGCGAAAAGGGTCGAATCATATACAAGGATTAGGCAGGGACAGAGAGAACCCTTTATTGACTTTTTGCAAAGATTAATTAAGGCTCTGGACATAGGGGTAACAGACCCAGAAGCTAGACGAATACTTCTTGAATCTCTAGCTTTTGAAAATGCAAATGTAGATTGCAAAAAGATAATTGGGCCTTTAAAGTCTAGATCAGCACCTATGGATGAATGGATTCAGCATACGATGAATGTTGAGACATTTAGCTATAATGATGAATCTTGGGTAGGAGAAGCAATTTCCAAAGCAATGAGGAGACATCAAACTGCCAGGTGTTTTAATTGTGGTAAATTAGGGCATCTGCAAAGGGATTGCAGACAAAGAACTTCTAGGAATAATATCTCTTCTGGGAATGACAAAAATAGGAGACCTCGGCCTTCAGGTATATGTAGGAGATGCGGTAAAGGCCGACATTGGTCCAACGAATGCAGGTCAACAACAGACAGACAAGGAAACCCGATACCATCGGGAAACCCCTTGAGGGGCCTCTCGCAGGCCCCCAAGCCAACAGTGGCCCAGTCATTCCCAGTCACAGTGGAGAACGTGCCTCACCAAGAAAACTAAAAGCTCCAATTTCTGCTGTAAAAAGTAATACTGGTCTAAATAATGAATTACATGTGGAGGACGAGTCAAAAAATCCAGTAGGACAGAGTAAACGTATATTTTGGCAGACTTCTATTAATGATCAAAGACCAAAGCTAAGAGTCTGTATAAATGGCATTTTTATTGAAGGCTTATTAGACACAGGTGCGGATGTAAGTATCATTACTCCAGAATCTTGGCATCCGAATTGGCCTCTTCAAGAGGTAGATGTTCAGTTCCTGGGAATTGGAACCCTGTCTCGTGTAAAACAAAGCACAAGATGGGTCGAATGCATAGGGCCTGAAGGGCAAATAGGAAGACTAAGGCCATATATAGCCAATATTGCAATAAATTTATGGGGCCGTGACCTGCTACAACAATGGAATACCCAGATTAACATTCCTGCAGTCTCAGGAACTCATAATTCTGGGAAGGATGTAATAAAGTACCATGCACAAAGGTCACCAGCCATTCAGGCTGTACAAGAACATAAAGCAACTAACAAACCTTTAGAGGTACCAACAGCTCTACCTTTAAAATGGCTAACCGAGAAGCCAATATGGGTTAAACAATGGCCTTTAGCTGAAGATAAATTACAGGCATTGGAACAGCTGGTACAAGAGCAACTAGATGCTCACCATATTGAGGAATCAACCAGCCCTTGGAATTCTCCTGTGTTTGTTGTAAAAAAGAAATCTGGTAAATGGAGAATGGTGACAGATCTAAGAGCTGTCAACAAGGTAATTCAACCTATGGGCCCACTACAATCTGGAATTCCTTTGCCTTCTCTATTACCAAAAGGATGGCCTCTTATAGTTATTGATTTGAAAGATTGTTTTTTCACTATACCTTTACAAGAAAAGGATAGAGAAAAATTTGCCTTCACAGTGCCTACTTATAATAATTCTCAGCCTACTAAGAGATATCAATGGACTGTCCTCCCACAGGGGATGCTCAATAGTCCCACATTGTGCCAATATTTTGTAAGTAAGCCATTGGAAATAATTCGTAAACAATTTCCCAAGTCAATAATTTATCATTATATGGATGACATTTTGTTATCTGATTCAAATAAAGATACTTTAGAAAGGATGTTTGAAGAAGTAAAGAAAGTCTTGCCTAAATGGGGATTACAAATTGCCCCTGAAAAAATTCAAAGAGGAAATTCTATTAATTACCTAGGTTACAGAATAGGGTTAGAGAAAATTAAAACGCAAAAGGCACAAATTAGGAGAGACAGGTTACAGACTCTTAATGACTTCCAAAGATTGTTAGGAGACATTTCCAGTCTACGACCAGCTGTTGGGATAACACCTGATCTAATAGTTCATTTAAACAAAACCTTAGATGGTGATAAAGATTTGAATAGTCCCAGAAAACTGACAGCTGAAGCAGAAAAGGAACTGACAATGATTGAGGAAAAATTACAGGAGGCACATGTGGATAGGGTGAACCCAAATCTTAGCTGCATCCTAGTCATATTGCCTTCCAGAATTTCTCCTACAGGGATTTTAATGCAGAGGGAAGATACTATTTTAGAGTGGATATTTATGCCTAATAAACCAAGTAAAAAATTAAAAACTTATGTGGAAAAAGTCTCTGAATTAATTATAAAAGGTAAGCTGAGACTTCGTCAACTAGCAGGTATAGACCCAGCAGAAATTATAGTGCCTTTTACTACTGAGGAAATAAAAAAGTTATGGGAAGACAATGAACCATGGCAAAGAGCTTGTGCTAATTTTTTGGGAGAAATTAACAGCAACTATCCCAAAAGTGATAGACTTAATCTCATAAAGAGAACTTCTTGGATTCTTCCTAGAATTGTACGTGATGCTCCAATAACTGGAGCCCGTACGTTTTATACTGATGCAAATAAGTCAGGGAAAGCTGGTTACAAGTCAGATGAATTGAGTAAGGTGGAACAAAGCCCTTATAATTCTGTCCAAAAGGCAGAATTATATGCCATTCTTATGGTGCTAAGGGACTTTAAAGAACCTCTTAATATAGTTACAGATTCACAATATGCTGAAAGAGTTATCTTGCATATTGAAACTGCTGAATTTATTCCAGATGACACAGAGTTGACTTCATTGTTTATCCAGGTACAAGATATAATTAGGAATAGGCTTTGTCCAATGTACATAACACACATCCGGTCCCATACGGGTCTGCCTGGTCCTCTAGCACAAGGTAATGCAGAGATTGATCAATTATTGATTGGAAGTGTGTTGAAGGCCTCAGAATTTCATAAAAAGCATCATGTCAATAGTAAAGGCCTAAAGAAAGAATTTTCCATTACATGGCAACAAGCTAAGGACATTATAAAGAGATGTCCTACTTGTTCTTTCTATAATCAAACACCGTTGCCTGCAGGGAGTAACCCAAAGGGTACTCAAAGGAATGAAATCTGGCAGATGGATGTGTTTCACTTTATGGAATTTGGTAAATTAAAATATGTACACCACACCATAGATACATATTCAGGTTTTCAATGGGCTACTGCCCTGAGCTCAGAAAAGGCCGATTCAGTAATCACACATTTATTAGAAGTTATGGCCATCATGGGTATACCTGCACAAATAAAGAGAGACAATGGTCCAGCATATGTATCTAAGAAAATGAAACGCTTTTTTGATTATTATAATATAAAACACATTACAGGTATACCAAATAATCCTACAGGTCAGGCAGTTATAGAAAGATCAAATCGTACTATAAAGGATATGCTGAACAAACAAAAAGGGACGGAAAATACCCCCAGAAATAGATTGCATAATGCTTTATTAACCTTGAATTTTCTTAACGCTAATGAGAAAGGAACAACAGCGGCAGAAAGACATTGGATAATGGAAAAGTCTGCTGAACTAAATCAACCAATTTATTTCAAAGATGTGCTGACCTCTCAATGGAAGCCAGGAGATGTGCTGCGTTGGGGAAGGGGTTTTGCTCTTGTCTCCACAGGAGAGGAAAAATTGTGGATACCATCAAAATTAATAAAGGTTCGGTTTGAAGAGGAGAAGCCCCTTGGAAAAGAAAAATAATTCATTCACAAGGATGATGATCATACTGATGGTAAGAAAAGCATATAGGTTGGGGGCAGGGTTCTTTTCTTATCTCCACAGGAAACCACTCATCTTCAAAGAACTTAAGGGACCCTGGATATTTAAATACTGATGGATGGACACTAGTTACAACCTAATATGGATCAACACAGAACCTGAATAGGTTTAGTAAGTATAAAACAATTTTTAAATATATATATATATATATATATATATATATATATATATATATATATATATACATTACTATGCTTTTATTTATATGTATATAGAGCTGGTTTTGGAGTTGGACTATGGCTCAGTCCTTCTTCAATTCCAAGCCTGTTGATAAGAGATATCTCAGAGATTCTGTCTCAGGTCAGGAGCCATGAAATGGGACAGAATAATAATAGTAATAATAATGATGATGATGATGATGATGATGATGATACTTGATAAACTTTCTTTGCCTTTCCTCATATCTGTGTCTGTCTTTATTATACCTTCCATCGAATATATATGTCTGTATATGTCTTTGTAGATAATGTTTACCTTTCCTGTAACAAACAACAAATTTTCCTTCAGTAATCTTTGAAGTTTCCAGGATGAAGATGGGGCCCCACAACATCAATTTCACCTGGTTACTATGACGTCATGTTTTTAATAGCGCTAAAATTAGACCTTTTTTTTTTTGGTTTTTTTTGGTACCAACTACACAAGACAGTTTCAAATGGTGTACAATTTTGACAACACTCTGGCCGGACCTCCTCAAAACACTCAGAGGCTAGTTACAATTTCCTCGACCAAATGTTATTCTGGGAATTTTACCATCATTTGCTTTCATGGGACCCCCTGAGAAGAACGTCGCCCCCATGTCAGCTAGAAGCAATCTTAGAGGACGACGCCCCCTCTCCCAACAGAGTTTGCCCTCTGTTTTAGGGACATCATTTAGTAGTTGGTATAGGGTTGAGGGGATGGGGGAGGTATTATATGGACTCAGGGGTGTTTATGAAACAAAAAGGGGGGGGGGAATTACCTGGTTTGATGGGATGATTGGTATTTGTGAATTATTGTTATTAGAAAATTGCATTGGTGTTGATTCTTGTATATTGAACATTGTATGTGAGTATGCTTCTACCTCTATTGTATGAGAGTATGCTTCTAACTCTGTTTAAAACAATTGTCATATTGAGATATTTATCATATTGCAATGTACATTTCTACCTCTGATATTATTTGTATAATGACATTGTTTACGTTTGGGGATATTGTCCTCATTTATTGCACAGTTGTTTATTGTCTTAGTCTTTAAGTTAGATAGGTATTGAGAATTATATAGATTAGTAGTCATCTATGTTTGTCATTTATAATTAGACTAATCAGGTTCGTTAGATAAATAGAGATTATACTCAGAATAGATAGATAATCTTCAACCTCTTCAAAGAGCTGTAGAAAATGGCCTTTAATTTAACTCAGAGTTTCATGGTAGACAAATAATTTGGTAGTGAGACACAATTGCTCCTGGCAACACCAATCTATTCCCGAGAGAATGTTGAGCACCAAAGACACTCCACGTGGAGCCTTTCTTCTTGGCGGAACTGGCCTTTGGGCAAAGAAATGCCCATACCTCAACCACTGACAGATACAGAGCATCCATAAATGGATAAAACAGGACTGTCATATCTTGCCAAGACAGGGTAAGATAGTTCTGAAAAGTTTCTTGCCTTTGAAAATGGTATGTCAGTTACGTTAGGCCTTAGCCAAAGTTGGTTGCTTCAACGCTGCAAACGTGACTTTGGGTGATTGTCCAGGTAGCTAGTTGTCTCTGTGATTTGTTACATGTTTTAGAAGTTGTTTGAATGCACTTCCTAATTACTCAGGTAACTTTATTTTCCTTCTCAGATCTTCGATGGGGTTGAAGACTATATAAATGTAGTTACTTTCCTCTCATGACTTGGCCAAGTTATTTATTATACAAGACTTAAGCTAGTTGGAATAGGATATCTGTGCTTATTGTATATAATTTCATAGTAGGTTTAGAACTCTCTTACTTAAACAAAAGGGGGAGGTGTTGCGGGAGCTCCTTCTGCTCCTTTAGCCAATAGCCGCTGAGATACCAGCCCATTGGGGCGTGGTCTCTCTTTTTAAAAATGCGGCCACTTCCCTCCGCTCGCTCTCTGGCTTCCGGCTCCGCTTCTGACGACTAGGCTCCCTTCCTGATTGCGCAGAGGGCTGTTGTCTGGGACGGTGATCTGTAAGTTTTTTCCCCTTTAAATAAATAACCATTCTATTAATCATAATTCCAAACTGGTGTGGGATTGTTTGTGATTTACACCATCAGATTATATTTACTATGCTATCACAAACAGCAGTGGGTTGGTAAAAATGTGAATTTTCCCCATTCACCTTGTATGCAGATAAACAGAGAATTTTCTATGAATGAGATTTTTTGTGTAGTGTTATTCATTTGCTTATGTGGTTAAAGTTTTACTGTCCTGTTTAAGTAAGCCTTTGCTTTTCCCAAAACAAAAGACAAGCTTTTTTCCCTTGTCCTTCACTTTGAAAGAAGTAGTGTACCAAGCTTAGTATTTCAATTCTTTGATTTCTTTGAAGTGGTTTGAGTACTAGGACTGGTAGAAATCCATTACTGTAACAAACAAGTGATATATATCAACTTAAAAAAGCAAAAAGTTCATTGTATCTAACAGTTTTCAATATGTCAGCATTGCTAATAGGCCCATATCTTTGCGCCTATGACAGCATAGGTCATCATTTCCAGGATAGCAGAGAATGCTATCATTTCAAGATAGGGAAACAAAGTGAGAAGTTAGGATGAAACCAGGTTCGCGGTCCCCTCACTGAAGCACATTCTTACAATCGCTCACTTGTGCCAGACTCTATCTCATAAGGTTGGATTACTTCCAGCAGTGCCACTTTCTTTATATGTGTCTCTGGGGAACACTTTAGAGCCAAGATAAAACATGAGGTTTTCCTGAATCTAGAACAAAGGCCTATTCATTAGTCCCTACAGGGTTGAATATGCATCATTCTATCATGTGTGTGATAGTTATCTTTAATTGTCAAGCAGACATAGCCTAGACTCACCTAGGAAGTGAAGATTAGTAAGAAACTATTGTGGGGTGGGTGGTTGAACCATAGGCATACTTCTGAAGACATTATTTAGATTAAGTTTATTTCTATAGGAAGACTGAGGCAAATGTGGGCAGCTCCATTTCCTAGGCAGGGGTTCTGAACTATGGAAAAGTAGAGAAATCAAGCTGGGCACAAGCTATCAAGTGAGCCCCTATGTGTTCATTTGTCTTTGCTCCCAACTGTGGATGTGATGGGACTTGTTACTTCAAATTCTTGTCTCCGAAATTCATCTGAGACAGTTTAGTTTTGTTTTGCTCACATTTGCTTTGAGACATATGATTCTTGCTATAGTTTAATAAGCTTATGTCAGATCTACTAAAGTTGCAAACTCTAAGATGCCAGTTTGGATTGGAGGAAGGGGTAATTTTTGAAAGTCTCATGCCTTAGCAAAAGCAGTGGTTCTCCCATAACCCATCTCAACTTACTAAACTAGTGGGTGACAGGCATTTACAAACTAACACTTTGTTTTTGTCTTCTCTTTGCCTATGCATACTTATCCTAATGGGGGCTAATTATAGTCACAGAGCTGGTGAAGTCAGGATTTCTTACACATTACCAAACTAGTGCTCTTTATTAACCTCCAATAATTCAAGTAAGAACTATTATCTCATATTCCCATGAATTTTCTAGCAAATCAAAAATAATAAACTAAAAAAATATAAATAATTGTTGGTTGGATTTTAAAAAAATGAACCTCATGTTGATAAAAGAGAGAATTGAATGAAGGGAAAGGAAAGGCAATAATAGTAACCCCTGGGCATAATTGTAAATCAGCAGTACCATGGGAATTAAAGAGCCAGACTAAACAACCATCTCTTTCTAACATAAATCGGGAAGAACTGTTTTATCTTTCACGTGGACACAGTCTTCCTGAAAGAAGCCCAAATATTTACTTTCCCATTATGAGCATTTGAACTCATCTGACATTTTCTAGAAACCTCAGAGCATCCATTTAAACCCAACTGCTCACTTCTGCCTTTTAATTTTGCACACTGTAATTTAACACTACAGTTACTTTTCTGATGTGTTTGATATGAATAAATTACATTCTACAAATGTTTCAAGAATTCAGTAGGCTCTAACCAGTCATCATTTATCCATGAATACCCTTTAGAAAGGGACAGAATGATCTTCATTTTTCTGATTTGTACAATTTAAATCTTAAAAATGTGCACTTATGTAAGTGCAAGATTAAGAACTTCTTGAGTTTCTAATCCTGCTGTGGGATTATAAACTCCCATGCTTTTATGAAGTTTCTCTCTCCACCAGGGTCTTATAACTGACTGCAAGATTGAATGCTGTATTCTTTTTGCCTTTTTATATATGTTTGAATCATGGGAGCCCATTAGAAAAACGCAGTTTCACTGAAATTAGGAGAACATACACCCTTTGTTCAGCATCCAATATTACATTTCCAATTCACATATAATTGCTTATACAATTTTCCATCTCCCACAACCCAAATAAAAAAAGGTTTTATATTCTATAGTTGTAAATTTCTAAAGACAACGTCAAAACATTCAGCAGAACAGAACTTTCTTATCGCTCCCAGCAGACTCTCTACTCCAACATGGCAGAGGGAGAAAGAGGCTTAATTATAACAGCTCCCCTTCACATAGCCTATGTGGTTCCCACATGTTGCAAATTTAATAGACAGGAAAAACATGGATCTTGTTTCTTTCTGCTTATATTTTAAGATGTTTAGAGAAAGTTGTTCTAGTGGGCAGCATCTTGGCCTTTGGGGTTATCCTTGGCACTCACCAAATTTACATTTAAATAAACAGAATCTATCTTGTGTGTGCCTCTACTAGTGGGCTGTTTTGTAGACCTCAGGTCTTATGTAAGTCTTGTGTGAATAGAAAAGACAGTAGGTTTTTCTTGTGAGTTTCAATGTGACAGTAAAAGCATGAGAAGAAAGGAAAGAAATGTATTATCCTATTTTTGATCAAGTTCTTGGGGGAAGTGTGCTGCTAGTGATTTGGCTATTAGGTCACAAAAACAGTCCTGATGTCCAGGCTTGTCAAAGTACCGAAAATGCACAAAGGGAAGGAAGCCAGTCTCTCTGCACAGACCTGTGAGGTTAGCTATGTTAAAGAATGAAATGGCAGGAAGACTGCATATTAACAGGCAGCCTGAACTACAGAGTGAGGTGAAATCCATCCAAGCAAATTAAAGAGACTCACTCAAAAATAAAACTAAAAATGATAATTTTCTTGGATTGGCTATAACTCTGTGGTAGGGTATTTATTTAGAATATGCAAGGTTCTAGGTTCAAACCCAGGTATGAGAGAGGGGAGAAGGAAAGGAACCAGGAAGGGAAGGAGCATTGGGGAAAGCCATGAGAGGGTGGAGGAGTGGGATCAAAGAGGGAGAAAGGTTAAGGTGAAGATAAAAGAGAGAGATTGATTGATACATTCTCACAGTGGAATTAAGGACTCAGGTCAGTGTTATATGGGTATAGATTTAAAGCGATCAGTGTGACATAATGACAGTCCCTCTATCTATACAATAGCTATTATGCAAAATGGGTAGAAGGGTACCAAGAAGCTTATGCAGTTCGTCAGGTGTTTGCTATGCAACATGAGGATCTGGGTGTAAATCTTGAACGCTCTTGTAAAATCCAGACATCCAACATTCTTGGTCAGCTATACACCCCATGTCCTGTAATACAAATACGCCGAGTGGGATGTACCTGCTTGTGTAACAGTGGCTTGGCTATCAAGGATAAGACCAACAGCCTTCTCATTGGATTTGTGGTTCACTACACAAGCGGGAGTTTACCTCTGGCACTGCAAGAAAGAAAATCTAGGTGGCCAGGGAATCCTTAAGTCTCAATGGAAAAACAGTCCCTACTGTTGTACTAGGTGGATGTGATGTGCCTGCCAAGCTGCCTTCTACCCACGTGTGTTTATGCCCATAGATCACTACTGCTATCGGCCTCAACTCAAACGACTGGGAAAGTTCCTGAGAACAGGGGACTGTTACTGTGGCACAGTAGTTACAGGGGGCAGGGGCAATTTGTTGTTGATGTCCAAAGCAGTTTCTTTCTTTATTCATTAACGGTAATCACAGCATACAGAGGGAAATCCCACATCACACAGTGGACTATATTTTAGCCACAGGCAGACATTCACTGTTACCTCCTCCAAGGTTTAGGAATCGCTGTGGAAGAGGGGGCAGAAAGAATGTAAGAGCCAGAGGAAGAGGTAGATTGCAGGAAGCTGCTAAAGAGGGATGGTTAAAAAAAAGAAAAAAAACTTGAAATAGTTTCAGGAAGTCCTTGAAACTGACCAGATAAATGAGCCACACTTCATGCCCCACCTTCTGCCAGACTAAGCCTCAAAAGCTGAGAGTCACCCAGATGAAAAAAAGCTAAGCTGCAAAGAAAATTTTCAGACCAACCAATCTGCCAAGAGGACTCAGAAAGCCAAGTTGTAAAGAAGACTCTCAGACAAACAAAGCTGCATAGGAGACACTCAGATCAGACTGCCTGCAAGAAACAGAAAGTAACTGAGCTGCCTGCAAGAGGTTTATACCCACTGAGGGGCATGGAAAGGACCATTTCCAACTGACTGAGCTGTCTGAAGACTGCAGTGTGTTCCAGGTTCCTAGCTTTGTGAGCTGCCAATCATGCTTTGAAGGACTTTGGTGATGCAGCTATCTTTTAGCCATTTGAGCTCCTGTAAATAACCTCTCACCAATAAATGTTATTGGTTCACCAAGTTGTATTTTGGTGTTATCTGTACTTTAGTCTGTTGTGGGTTCCCTGTCTAGGGTAAGTAGACATGTGTGTGTTGTGTCTCCCTAAGACAAATTTTTTGTCATACAACAATATGAAAATAGTACACATACACACGCACACGCGTGCACACACACACACACACACACACACACACACACACACCCCAAAATGCTGACTAGAGCATAGGACTTGAGATGGGGCTATGTTCCTGTAAACCATGAACTGGAGAGGCTGGAATTGAAGGATCATTAGTTGGAGTTCAGTTTGGGCTATAAAGCAAGATGTCTCCTCAAAATAAAAATAAAAAAGGGGCCACACAGCGGGGGCTGACTGAGAAGCAAAGGACAATGGCTCTGGGCTCTGATTGTTCTTCATGGACGGGCTCTGTGGGAGCCTTCTCAGCTTGGTCGATCACCTTCCTGGACCTGGGGGGAGTTGGGAGGACCTTGGTCTTAGCATAGAGTGGGGAACCCTGATGGCTCCTTGGCCTTGAGAGGGAGGGAGGGGAGGTATGGGTGGAGGGGAGGGGAGGGAAGGGGGAGAAGGAGGGGAGAGAAAGGGGAGAAGGAGGGGAGGGAGGGGGGAGGAGGAGGGAAGGAGATGGAAATTTTTAAATATAAAAAAAAATAAACCATGAAAAAAAAAAAAAAAAAAAAAAAAAAAAAAGAAAAAAAAAAAAATAAAAAAGGGGGAGAATAAAGTAAATGGGAAAACAGAACTATGATTCCTTCTCTGAGTTTCTTGTAACTATATCCTGGGTACTAACGAAATAGTATCTAGAACAAGTTGAGCTCTGCTTGGTAATCAGAAATGAAAGTTGAGTCAGACTAGCAGACTTGCTTTTGCAAACAACATCAGCCAGAGGAAAGACTGGGAAAGAAAGCAAAGAGTCCCCTCAAATTCATTCAATCCTAGAGAAGGTTTTACTTTCAGCTTTTTGTAAAGGTATGCTTGGTCAGATTTAAAAAGAAAAAAGAAAAGAATAAGAAAGAAACAAACAAAAAAACCCAGATTAACACTTTAACATAACTAATGGCCAAGGTGAGCAATGAATAAAAGAGACCTTAAATGTATGAAACTAAGAACTGCCAAGCTTATGGCTTTCATCCCTCAGCTGTGCCTCATTTGGTGCCAATTCTCCCTCAGCGTGACCCCTCTGACAATACAAAATCCAGACAACAGGGTGGTCATCTCTACTGCAGCCCCAGCTTAATTTCTCTGTAGTATTTAGTAAAGCATGCACATGTAGAGTCTACATGTCACGTAGCTTACAACCGTCTCTCCAGCCTCAGATGTTCCTTCCCAATGCTCGCTTCTCACCTTGCTTTGGTTTAGTATTTCCTCAGGATGCCCCCTTCCTTCTTTTGGAATGGTAATGTGTATTCTACACCATTATGTAAGCAGCATGCTGATTTTCTTATTTTACAGGAGTTTACAGTTAACTTTTAAGAGGAGGCTAAGAGCTTGCCTGAGTCATAGAAGAAACTTTGAACTGACTGTGAGAGACTATGGGGAGTTTTGAAGTTGAATTAAATGTATTTTGCATGATAATATGAGTTTAAGGAGTCAAGGGGAAGAAATGCATTGATTTGAATGAGAAGTGTCCCCTATAGGTTTAGTTATTTGAATATTTGGTCCCCAGTTGGTAAATCCCTTTGGGGAGGTTTAGAAAATGTGGCCTTCCTAGAGAATGGGCTTTAAGAGATAAGGCCTTGCCCCACTCACAGTTTGAGTTGATAGATTCTTTTCTCCTTAGTTTTACTTGGGCATGGGATTTTATCACAGAAGCAGAGATACTGTGTCATAAAACGGAAGGATAGAAGTCATCTTCCTGGTCTTGTTCTAGTGTCTGACACCTGAATTGCTGAATTGAATTTTTTTTTTTTTGAAATTTTTGCTCTGGCAATGCTGAAGCATACATGGCAGCCAGTATACGGTTGTTTTGTTCACCTGATGTTAATGGTTTCAGCCTTCTCACTAAAATGAACACAGTGTAAAGAAAAGTGCTGGTGGGTACCAAGTTGGCCATTGTATTTCCTTCTTAAAGTATAGGCAGTTCTTCAGATATACTCTAAGGCATGAAGTACACACGGGATGGGACAAGTCACTTTCTCTGAAAACAAAAGTTTGAAAAGGTAATAAGATAACACTTTTTCTTCACTGAGTTCATTCTATTCTTAACTTTGCTTGATATTAGTTTCTTGCAAACATGGTTTACCTAGGAGATGGGGGAAGTGGACATGGTCACTGGGACTCTTGACATAGCTGGTACCATCTGAATCACTGACTTTATGTGCTAGCATAGAAATGAGGCACATATTCAGCTGTCTTTCTATAAAAATGGGTATCATTGTTGTAAGGAGGTGGCTTGTTTGTTTCCCAGTAGCCCAGACTCCTGAAATAACCACACAGAAACTGTACTAATTAAATTCCTGCTTGGCCAAATGCTTAAGCTTGCTAGCTCTTACATCTAGAATTAACCCATTTCCATTATTTTATATTTTACCATGAGGCTTGTGGCCTACTGGCAAGGTTTCAGTGTGTCTGTCTCTGGAGGCAGCTCCATGGCTTCTCTTTGACTCTGCCCTTCTTTCTACCAGCATTCAGTTTAGTTTTCCCCGTTTAGCTCTGTTCTACCCTATCAGACCAAGCCAGTTTCTTTATTAATCAATGGTATTCACAGAACTCAAAGGGGAATCCCACATCATATTGTGATACTTTACTTTGATCCTGAGGACATAGGGACATTATTTGGGAGAGCCCTGCTTGCTGGGAACACCCAGTCTCCTTAGTTAGGTACTAAGGATAATTCTCTTTACTCAGGTTCCTTAGGAGTATGACACATACTAAATGGAGCTTCAAAATTAAAGACTTTAAGTTTCCTGTACTGAATAGAAGCTGAAAAACATTGGCACAATTTGATACCTCGATATCATGAGTCCACTCTGACAAATAAGCCTTTCATTATTACATCAAAGGTACCTTTCAAGAAGTGTTGGCTACAGGAAGTAGCTGAAGAAGGACACAGAATGTGGCCCAGTTCTTCCTTATTCAAAAGTTCAGAAAAAGACACCTAAATATAAGGATACAATTAGCTGAGCTTTAGCTGATTTTGTGACTCTTTGGAAATCATTTTCCATTCCTGTTCTCATTTTTTTCTTCTTTATAAAGTTCCAGGTCTCAATTGGGTAATAACAATGTTTCTTCAGACCCTACAATGTCAGTAGTGAGAAACTGAGGGTGTTTTTCCCCCAAGAGCAATCAGCAGAGATTTTAGGGTTTCAAGGCTCACGTAAATTGGAAGAGTAATCTGGAGCTATAATGTGAAGCTCCAGGTGTGTTACATCCATTGGACAGGGAGAAACTATAGGTTCAGGGATGCCAACAGTAGTGCTCTGACTGTTAGTATCTCATGATTTTTTTCTTTTTTTTTTTTCTCTTTTTGGCCAGTGTGTTTTCCAAGCATCAGAAATATTTATGCCATTCTTTGTTCTATTACAAAATCAAAGCCTTAGATTATAAAAACAACATATGCATATTTTTTTTCATACTGGGGCTTGATAAACAACAGGTTATGCTAATAATAATCATTATGAGGATTTTTTTCAGGCTAAAAGTATATCCATGCCAAATTCTCTAGGCACCTACGAATGCCAAACTGAATATATTGCCTAATAAAAGGGCAGCCTAGCTCCATAAATCTCAAGCATACTGAAGAAAAATTCTCTATAACCACCACCACTACATAATAAATAAAGCAACTATTCACCCATGTAAAACAGGGAAATGACTAGGCTTAAAAAGCACCGGCATTTGTATCTGAGGACTTTAAGGCAGAAGTCAAAAGCCTTGGAAAATAGTCTACTACTCCCTCAAAATTTTAACTAAACCTTTCCTAAGGTTGAAGGGTAGACCAGACATCTGTTGACAAATTTATAGTAGTTGAATTAATGTAGAACAGGATATATGTACATCGTTACACATATTTCTTCAATTTTACTGGCTGGCTACATCAGACATAATTTTATATTTACAGTGACTTCTCTGTGTGTGCCTCATTCTTGGTGTTATGTCCTATGTAACACTGAACTTTGTTACTTCATGCAATCTTAATGTGTGAATCACAGCTTGACCTTTCTCCTTTCCCTCTATTAACTCAATTTTTTATGACTAATTTGGTCTTAGATGTAAACATGACAATTCTCCTCATAGCCCACTTTATAGACCAAACTTCATCCCCAAATTTGCTACATAAGAAACTAAAATCAGGAGAATTGCATAGTGAACATCACCACCATATAGTAAACCTCCTTTTTTCACACTGGTAGGTACGCTGTGCTTATGGTTTATAATTTGTCTTACTATGAGAAATACTTAATTAAAAAACATTTTAGGAGAATAAAGATTCATTTCAGTTGTGGCTTTAGTGGTACCATTGTTTCTGAGTCCTGTGAGACAGATCATTCTAGCAAGGAACATGTGGTAGAAAAGAGCTGTTAAGTCAATGGCAAGTCAGGAGCAGAGAGAGGGGCCCACATGTATCCTCAGAAGCTTGGTTTACTGATTACTTACACTCTTTATTCAGGATTTGCTTACCAACAGCACATACAAATATTAACTAATACTTATAATAATTCATTGATGAAGTTAGAGCCTTTATGAAACTATCAGTTTAATTGATTGGATCTACTAGGCTATTAACTGCTAATTTTCTGGGGATAATACTTAATATTCAAGCATTAAGTAGCATATATCTCAGCTAAAGGTACTATAATGAAAATGTCATTCTATTTTTGTAGTTATGGAGGATGATTTCTAAGATCAGGGAGATTCTTATGGCAGTGTAACCCTTTATTACTGTATTCTAGACTGGTGGATAGGAGAAAGAAAAAGCAAACACTCTTCTAGTTCCTGTAAAGGCAGGAGTCCCATTCACCATATTCACTTTCAGTGAAATGTATATATTCTCAAAAGTGATATTACTGTGTCTTGAGGTAGGTTGTTTCCTAATTTTCTGAGAAATTGCCATACTGATATCCAAAGTGGCTGTACCAGTTTGTATTCCCACCAGCAATGGAAGAGTGTTCCCTTTATCCTACATCCCCTCCAGCATAAGTTCTCATCAGTGCTTTTGATCATGAAATGAACTCAAGAAATTGGTCATCAAAAGAACAAATAATCCAATAAAAAATGGAATATAGACCTAAACAGAAAACTCTCAGGAAATGCTCAACATCCTTAGACATCAGATAAATGAAAATCAAAACAATTCTGTTTTTTTTTTTTTTTTAAAAGAAACTGAGGTCAAAAGACTCGTGTCTTGCCATCTTGTAATTTTATCACAGGCACTGAAGAATTCTTACACAACTCCATTCTTATACCACATTTTGACAATTATGCATCATTTTGTAACGTGGGAATTATTTGTATTTAAATAGAAATTGTCAGGGGACAATTTATAATACATAAAAAGCACACATAGTATTGTATTTATTATCCAGAATAGAAATATTCAAAGAAAAAATGTCTCAAAGGTGAAGCACAAAATTTTACTTTCCTTAAAAAATGGTGATTATTTTTTTTCTCTTTCATTTTATGCTATAATAATTTCTCTTTCAGCAAGTATCAGTGATATAATTAAGTAAAGGTATGTGGAATTAACAAAACATAAATACAGGCATAAAGACAAACACACTGATCTACATCACTGATCTTTCATCTTTTACCCTAATAACCTAGCTGTGCTGATTAAGAATGGACCACATAGACACTAATATTTGAATGCCTGGTTCCTACTTGGCGGGTTGTTTAGGAATTAGTAGGAGATATGAATTTGTCGGAGAAGTGTGCCATTAGGATGCAGAGGGTGGCATTTAGGGTTTTCAGAGCCCAAAGCTGACCCAGTTTTCCTCTTTTCCTCCATCTGGAAATAAGCTCTCAAATACTGTTATAGCATCTTGTCTGCCTGCTACTGGCCATGCTTTCCTTCCTGATGACCATAAGCTAACCCTTTGAAACTATAAGCAAGCTCCCAGTTAGATTATCCCTTCTATAAACTGTCTTGTTCAAGGTGTTCTTAATAGTAATAGAAAAGTAGCCAAGACACTAATTTTGTATTAAACTCATTCTATAATCATTACCTCATCAATTTCATATAGAACAATAGTGGGTAGGTAGCATAACCCTATTATCTTTTCCACAAGATGAAACTGGGTCTTAAGAAAGATTATGGAATCATCAACATTCCTGTTAAAGAACTGGGATTAAAAACCCTAGGTGATAGCTTAGAGCACATTAGACTCTGATCACTCAAATTATTTTCCCTTTACCCAAATAATTATATATTACTTTAGGCAAACATTACAAACATGGTATCAAAAAGAGACAGGTGGAAATATTTGTGTTATTCAGCTAAAACTTCTTTGTTTATGATATTACAAAGTGAAATGTGTGTTTTATATTTTTTGGTGGCCAGTAAAAATTAATATTTAGATGATAGAGAGGCTTGGTTTTGCATTGATATCATCAAAATATCTAGTAGAAATAAATCAAGAGAAAAGGGAGGAATAATGCTATTGGGGATCGTGGTTTCAGATAATTTCTACTATTTATGATTATAAAGCATTAAAATACCACTTAGTTCATGGAGGTGGAATAATTCACATTGCATCAGACCTGGAAGCAGCAAATGTGACAGAAACCAGGGTCAGGTATAAATTTTCAGTCTCTAAACCTTGTAGTACAATTCTACCAACTTGGTTTTACCTCTTAAATGGTTCCACCACATCTAAAAAGAGCACCAGAATCCAGGGAATGATTATAAAAACCTTAACACTTAGGGGTGAATGTCATGAGAAACCACAGTAAGCATTTCAACTCTCTTGTATTCCATGGTGTATCAGCACAGGAGGCATTTTCATGGATATGGTTGTATTTACCCTCCATGTCTGCTGATTACAATTTATAAAGCCTCTTGGATTTCTATCTACAGGACAATGATTGGTAAATGGGTGTCAACACTACTTTCTCTTAGGATGAAAGACACAGGTGATTAATGTGAAAGACAAATCATATAAATTTAACTTACACTGAGACTCAAATTTCAGTCATAAACTCACCAGTGATGCTTTTAAGTGAAGATAAAATTTGTGGTGACATCTTTAGTACTATAGTGACTTTATTAAGGAACTTTTAGTGTTGAGCTATGTAGAGACAAGTTTCAGGAGTTGGATTATGCTGGTAAAGCTAAATCTTATCTTCCATAGATTTGTGATTACATTGATGTGCACCAATATGATGGTTTGTCTGTACAAAGTTTTTCTTTAAATTCATTTATATCTTGACTGTGTGAATTATACATAAACTCTCACACAGATAAAACCAGAAAAAAGGAGGAAAAACAGACCATTCTGATTATATTTATGTTTTTATATCTCTAATGTTGAAAAAAGTAAATGTAAAGACAGTGTATGTGATATATATATATATATATATATATATATATATATATATGTATATATTTAGATGCCGCAAAATAAACACAATTCAGTAATAGGCACGTTCACTGTGCTGCAGCAAATTCTTCTTAATATTCTTCTTAATCTCAAGTTAAATCATTGCTCAGATTGAAGTGTGATTTCAGGATGTAGTTGGATATAATCTTTATGCACTGTAATCTAACAGCTCATAACAATGGCAATAGAACACCGAAGAAGTTTGGTTCCTTATAATTAGAGAAGTGTTTGAAATATACAGTTAACATTAAATAGGATACTCATTTTGTCTATCTACGTATCATCTGGTCACATTTTTTTTTCTAGCAAGAATAATCTGTTTCCAGAGGGTTTTTTCCCCTTCTGAGTATCATGTATTTGACTTCAGTTTTATCGTTAGAAGTAAATTATGTAGCAGGGCCAACTAGGTTCCTGGAGCTTGATTGAGGAGTTGTGACCAGCCATCAATTACTGAGTATCCTTGGACAGACTGTCTGTCTTTGCTGTAGGTTGTAGTTGTGACATTTTCTGTTCATGTTGCTACTCAGACAATATTGGTGTTCCAGTGCTGAAGAGGAGATGTAGCCAATATGTAGAAAACTTTCCTCATAATAAAAAGAGCATAGAAGGATACTAAGAAAAATAAAAACAATGAAAGTTATTTTTCAAATATAGAAACAACAATAATATACTCATTCAGTTCTGAACTCATTCTCATTTGGACCCTTAATTGATATTTTTCAGGCAAAGGCAGTAATTTGCATCTGTGGTAAACTTTATAACTATGTGTTCATATATGTATATGAATATTAGTTCACATATACATATACCACACAAAATTTTCTGAGTAATGATGGCTTTTAAGAAAGTTGTATTAGAGTTGAAGAATCAGTCTTTATGGAGGCAAAAGATGATACTGGGAACCATACATAAAATAACATGAATTTCCATTGTGAAATACTAAATTAATAGTTTTAGAATCAATAAAAAAAACCTGAATCAAGTACAACAAGTTATATAAAATCAAAATGGTTTCCTTCCTTGAAAGTAGGTTTTTGCCTTGATGAGTAATAGCTAATGAATGTACTTAGCTGCCAGTGTGTGCAGTGTGTGCCATTCAAAAAGAAAAGGTGATCACTGACAAAACCTTGTGTTAGGAGCTGATGCATCAGAGAAACACAGACAACTGACAGGCTTATCAGAATCTCCTGTGAGAAGTAAACCGTGCTCTTTCATGAGGTGAGATTTGTACCATTGGTGACCATATTAGGCCTCAGTGTATCCTAGAAGTGTTCTGTAGGAAAGGAGAGCTTCTTCATGATTCATTAGACACTATATGTTATATAGTCATGAAGAAACTACAAAACCCACTCATCATGAAGGGCATGCTATTCACCATGTAAACTCTGTCAGCTCTAAAGAAGGATATGTGTGATTTGATGCCTTTGATTGTACTTTCAGTGATACGTGTGTGAATGTAGATCCTTCTGTGAAGAATTGAGCTGTTTTTCTCCTAGCCATATAATTCCTTGTATTTCAATTTTATGTTTATAACATCTATTTCTTTACAACAAATGACTTGGAAAGAAGCTGTATATTAGATATACATAAATACTAGAGAAAAATAAATTTAAACTGGATATGCTCAGAATAAACACCACAACACTATGACGAAGTTACAAATCTTGTTCTTTCCGCATGTACATTGTGTGGGGGGTGCCTATGTGTATATTTTCATGTGTACGTGTGGAGGCTAGAGTACATTACTGTGTGTCTTCCTCTATCAGTGACCACCATATGAATGAGAAAAAAATTTCTTTTACTGAACCTGAAGCTCCTTGTGTGAACTAGACTGACAGCTTAGTGGTACCCCAGACATCTCTTGTCTCCTAGTGTCCAATAGTTGGGGTTAATGATGTGCTGTGCCATTTCTGAATTTCACTTGTATTGTGAGCATTCAAACTAAACTCCCCAAGCTGTGCAACAAGCCCTTCACTCAGTACAGCTATCCCCCCAGACCAAAATTTATACCCTCATTTTAGGAAAAACTTCAGTGACAAAAGGCTTGGATGAGGTCATCATTTCCTCACCGTTCTGTGGTACTGAGGGAGAGAAGACGCTGTAATCAGAAATGAAGGACTGACCCTATCCAGAATGCAAAAGTGCTTTTGCTTAATGTACATTTCTATAAGAATGCACACTTGCACTGCGTTCAAAATTTTCTGGACATTTTGAAAATTTTGTTCTCTCTCTCCCTCTCTCTTTGTGTGTGTGTGTATGTGTTAGGAATCACCTCTAGTCATCTGCTTTGCTTCCAAACTCACTATTTTGTGTACCTACAAAAGGTTATTGATTTGTAGGGAACTGTGAATTGTACAAAATATAATTGTAACAATTCATCTTAAGTTGATGACACCACTCTGACAGCATGGATTAAAAAATTCTAGTCCACACTTCTGGCATTTTTTTTTTGCTATAAAAAGTACATGGCCTTGTATTGTAAATTCTGTAACAAATTGCCTTTTTATTTAAGTTTTTTCCCCTTTTAAGCTTTATACAAAACCTATAAGTAGATGAGTTACACACTATTGTAATCCTTGAGAATTTTGGGTTGGCATTCAATTTACTCTCTCAGATTACCAGTACTTCTTATACTTCCCCATCTTTTCATATTACTAACCACTGTTTTTTGTTTGTTCAGTTTGAAAAAAAATGACCTTTTCTTTTTTACCAGATCTATTAGTGATGCTCAATGAACATCTTCACAATTGATTGGGATATATTTATCTCCTTTGTTCCTAAGGACAACTTCTCCAGGTAAGCTCTTTTTGTCTTCAGCTGCAATTCCCTGTTCACCACTTTCAATGTTTCTACCCACTCTCCCCTGGTTTATGGAGCTTCTGTTGAGAAGATATCTGTCTGCGCACCTCACGAACATCCTCTCTTGTGAGACACTTACCCATTGCTGGAGTGAGACACCATGGCACAAGGCATGACTCTGTAACACAGTTCTTGTACCTAAGGTTAGAATTGATGACCTTGTGCTCAGAAAGGCAGAAAACCTGGAACAATGGAGGCCAACATGGTTCTGTTTTGACATGTGTGCTCAATGGTTCTGTGTGTTCTGCCTGAAAGTGGATCTGAAGACTGAGTATTAAAACATATTATTGAGGGGAGGGTCAAGTCCTACATGGTATGATGTAGCTGGACACAAACAATTTACTGAGGTCAAGAGCATGGAGGCTGATTGGGAACAGGATTTTACTGAAGTAGGACATATTTGGGGGTTCAATGAAAAACTTTCAGTGATTGTTTCCTCTCAACTTTTAAAGAATATGTTTTTTTACCTTGATACTGTCTGGCACTGGAAGAAATGTGGAGTGAGCAACATCTGTGTCTTCTCTTATTTTGTGATTCATTTGGGTAATATAATCTCTCACCTGGATTCCTTAACTATTGAAAAAACTATTTTTGTACATGGATAGTTATGTATATTCCTGTATCTGTGAAAAGATAAGTCCTAGGAAGTCCTACTATGTTGCTAATATCTGATTTGAAGTTAAATTAACTCTCAACATTTTTAAAGTTGTCTTTTTTTTCTTGGATATTTTAGCATGGAGATCTTAATGTGAAAAACACGAACTAAAGCTGACCATTTGGTTCTTATCTAATATTGTGTCAAGAGAAGCAAATTAAGAGGAATTATATGCAGCTTTGTATCCTAAGTAAACTTTGCAGTTACAACAGTACCGGATGCATAGTAGGACCCCAAATATTTGGGAATGAAAGTAAGATACAAGAGAGAGTTGTTGCAAATAAAGGCTGTAATATTAAAACTTGAGAATGTTTGATGTATGCATAAAGTCAGGTTTCATCTTTTCTCACCATCATAAAGAGAGAGCTGCAGCCCCAGGTGCTAGACAGAATTATCATCACTCATTGCACATTCAAGCAGAGACCTGGAGCCATTTAAATGTGAGTGGTGACATGCACATATATACTTCAATGAAAGTTCCTCAATGTTTTCCAAAGATCTAGGGAAAAAAATCTCACACCAGAGAAGAGACTGGAAAATAAGTAATTAAAATTAAAACAGAAATAGAGGGTCTGAAATATGTCATGTGTTATTAGAACTTTTGAAAATAAAGGAAATACAATAAACATTCATACTCGTGATGTGCAGAAAATTGCAGTCACTATGAAGTGGTTTTTAATCAAAGGTTGAAGGACGTATTTAGCAGCAAATGGCATAGGTGGAAAAGAGGAAGTGAGGTTGAGAGTACTAGTATAAAATGAGAAAGTACAGTGTTAGGAAACACACAGAAGCTGTCAGAAAGCAGAGACATATGACTCTCAGGTTATGCCTGGGAGAATTCTTATATCAACCTCTGACCCGATGCAGCCGATTGGTAGGAGGCAAGAGATTGTATATTTAGCCTCTGTTCTTCGCCTTGCCATTCCCTTCTTATTGTTAAGACCTCAGTTAACCTTGGCCTCTCATTCTCTGGACTCCTAGAGGATAAGTGACAGAGAGACCAAACCTAGTTTTGGTGCCAAGGATTTTAGGCAGTGACTATAGGATGGGCATCTACATTTGAGAGTGAATCTCTGAAAGCATCAGAGTCAAGTCAGAAGGTCTGAAGTATTCACCGACAGAGAGTATTAAACAATGAAAAATTTTTAGGTGCTTGTTACTCTTATTTTATAATCCATTGTCAACCTTAGAAATAGGCAGAGATAATCCCAGTGCTAGAGTTCACATAAATAAAAGCAAACCATCACTTCATTTAATCTCCTTTGCCATGTATTGCTGGAGGAGCAATCCTATGGGCATTCATGCTATTTCTCCATCCTTCTCATGGAGAACACAAAGTCTGTGACACAGAGTCCTAGTTCTACTTATGGAAGTATCAAACTTGTACAAAGATAAGGGTGCAGACATTCTTCTGAATTTCAAATCCGTCTACACAAACACTCTGAAGTCCTGGCCTCTATACTCTTAGGTTTAATTTAATGATAGTTCAACCAAACTTTAATATCAAAAAAACAAGTTATTCTGTACATTTAATGTATATGTATGTCTACAAGTTTGTACAGGAGTACTTATGTGAAGGTTAGAGGAGGATTTAAGGCACATTCCTCTATTGCTGGCTGCACTTAAACATTGGAAAAGGTTCCTCACTAAACCTGGAGCTTCTTATTTTTAGTAAGACTGGTGGCTAGCAAAACTAATGAAGGCCCTCTTTTCCCCATGCTTATCTTCCAGTGAGGGGGTTGTAGGCACACATGGGTTTTAATGAAGGTTCTGGAGATCCAAATAGGTTTTATTAGATATTCAGAAAGCACTCCTATTCATCTACCCATCCACAGGATATATTCCTTCTCTCTTTTTAAACCTTTATTTTAAGTTATTCTCTAAAAGTCTAATTGACTGGTTTTTCAAGGTTTGTCAGACAGTAGCTTCATGAATGAGCCTAGATAAAACCAGATCTCTAACCGGAGGGATGCGTGTGGCTATCCTACACTTGGCAGTGCTTCTTTCCATACCACTTACTGTACTAAATGAAGTCTCACAAAGGAGCTGTGTTCACAGGGAACTGACAGAAATTAAACTAAATATTTATTTTTTACGTTTGTATAATTGAGGAGCCAGATCCCCCAAAAGACAATGAACAACAAACAGAACACAGAGCAAAACTGGATTATCTGAAAAAAGTATTTGGTGAAAGTTAGGCTTCTCTGTAGCTTTGGAGCCTGTTCTGGAACTAGCTCTTATAGACCAGGTTGGCCTCGAACTCACAGAGATCCACCTGCCTCTGCTGGATAGATGGGCTGGAGAGATGGCTCAGCAGTTGAGAGCTTCTATTAATTTTGAGCCAAGTCTGAAAAAGTTTTTATTCAAGCATATAAAATTTATTTTGCAAAGATCAAATATGCATTCAGCTTTTAAAATATTACAGTGTGCAATGAAGTCTTGTCTCCAGAAAGTTCACACATTTGAGGAAATTCCTGAGTAAAATATTAAATGATAGGGGTCAGCCAAAATATGTCCTCTGCTAAATTCTTGCTCTCTTTTATTGGGACTCAGTTTCTTACAGCCATCCATCCATCCACCCATCCATCCATCCATCCATCCATCCATTCATCTACCTACCTATCTATCTATCTATCTATCTATCTATCTATCTATCCATCTACTATCTACATTTTATCACCTAAAACTTATCCTTTATTATTAATCTAATGTCTCTATCATTTACTTACTTTCTCTCTGTGTTTTTAACTTAATAAGTCAATGTTAAGTATCTCTAAAAACTATGTGTACCTTGAACATTTTACTATTTGGCAAAATAAATTAATTGCTGTTTTGCTAATCTCTGCTTTAGTAGAAACATATGTTCACAATATGAGACCTGGGGAGGTTTAATTTTCTGCTTCAGTTTTTTTTTCCAATGAAAAATATCCAATTGGATGCATTGAGAAGAAAATTTAATTTCTTAAAATATTTTGTGGAAATGATACTCTGATAAATAATGGTTAAACAGGAAATTATAATTTGATGGAGATTTATAGATTACCACATTAAAACAATCATGAGGAGGAGAGATTCATATTCTGAGTCTGATAGTTTCTAAAAGCTACTGCAGAGTCAATTTCATGATCAATAATATATTTCCTACTTTTTTGAGGACATGCAAGATTATCACTCTTCAATTTTTACTTGAAAGATAACATTCATGGAGGAAACATGATAGAGGTAATACCATTTTGAGAGACATACGTAATAATTCTATATAACAACAGTGTTCCAACTTTCATAGAACCTTATTTGTAGTCTTAGATGCCTTTTTAAGGTAAGGTATAGGCAAGTTTTTACTGTACCTGAAGTCAAGTGTGTTTTTTAATTGCAAACATTATGTTCATTTCCATATGCTCATCATTTCGAATGTGGTGACTAGCAGGCATTCTGCAAGATTTATTTGAGTGTTATTTCCTGTAGGCATTCATTTGGTAAGGTTTTAATGTGATGGATGCACCTCTAATTGGTATTATTTACATAGGCATCTGGGTCCTAGTTTAAGGATTCAATAAAGGGACAGGAAGACTGAGGAATATCTATCTGTAGGCACCTTTAACATTTTCCACAGTGGCGGGTCAAGGTTCGTAACATGCAATTTCTGCCAGGTGTTTGTCATGGCAGAAAGGCTGTCATAGTCCTTTCTAGTTTTTAAAGTCCGTGCTTCTGTATCCTCACACCTTTACCTTTACATCATCTGTGATTCATGTATAAGGGTTAAGAAAAGAACAACTGAACAAAAGAACAATTTAGTTCTGGTGATCTGTTGATTTTGTTGGCTGGGTCAGGGTGTAATGAAAGAAGTAGCCTCCAAAAAAACATGGGATAATCTTTTACTCTTCAAATGTTAGCTATGTTTTTAGCCAAATAGACAAAATGAATAAAACTAGAATTAAAAGCAAAAAGATGTTCTTTAATAGATTTTTTTCTTGAAAATGTTTCTGTTCTTTTAAATATAGGGCATGTCCCATGTTAGACATCTATTAAAATTATTTAAAAATTGTTACTCCAGGTAGCTAGCTTTCCTATAAGCAATTTGGCAATTCAGATTTACTTTAGTTATTTTTTCTTGGTGTTGTGACAAAAATATTTAAGCAAATGAAGCTAAGAAAAAAGAGTTAACTTTACTTCAGGATTTGAAGACTCAACGTATCATATCAAGGCAGTGTGGTATCAGAAGAATAAGTTAGGTTGTCATGGTTCATCCACTATCAGGAAGCAGCGAGTGTTGAAGATTCATACTCAGGTCATTTTTCCTTATAATGTAGCCCAGGATTCCAGCAGATGAAATAAGTATTCACATTTAAAATGGCTCTTTCTTCCTCAGAAAATTCCTCACGAGCATCCCCTGAAGATTATTCCCTTTATATTTCTAGATCTTGTCTGGTTGAACACCAATATTAACCATCATTTAATTTGAGGCAAAATCAAGAGTATTAATAATGATATCAAGGCTTTAACATGCCTAAGACTTCAATGTGCCATTTGGTTCTCATTGTTTTAATTGGGCCATAACTCAAATAAAAAAATATAACTGTTCAATAGAGGGGATATGGGTTTGCTGGGAAGAGACGAAACCAGAACCAAGATGGAATCCCAGAAAGCTCGAATTCTGACTAGTGAATGTGCATTTAAGAGTAGTATAGGATCAGTATAAGAAAACAATAGTATATTATAAAATTTTGTTTTAGCTTCCAATAGCATCTTCTCTCACAGTCATGTGATCTGTACCCCTTTGAACTTGGACTTTTCTACTCTTTAGTTCACTCTAATCCTAAAGACAGCCAAATTTGTGACTGTAAAAACTTCTTCAGTTTCTTCCTGTTCTAAAACATAGCCATGTATTTTGTCTATTTTTATTTACCAAATAGCCCCAATATGCAGTGGCATAAAACAAAACAGTCCTTGCTGCTTATGCTGAATGTTGGCTAGGTGGTTATTCTCAATGTAATATGGACTGAGTTTACTTATATGATTTATTGAGCTAAAAAATGTTAGCCCTAAATCATTTGAAAAGGCCTCACCTGTTGTTTGGACTCCTTGGTTCTGGTTGTTGGCTGGAGGATCATGTTTTTATCCCTATAGCCTCTTACTGTCTGCAGTGCCTTCTTATTAAGTAGGTTATATGCTAATTTTCTCATATAAAAACAAAAGTTGATGCTAATCATATCTCTGAAGGTCTAGTCACAAATTTGGTATAATGATATTTCTGCCCTATTTTATTTGTCCTCTCAGGCCAAGGAAAATGGACAGAGGGATTTGATAGACAGATCTACAGATACTTAATAACTTTTTGGATTGTACACTATTGCCTTGTGACATAATTGGCCACACTCTAATTAGTGGAAGTGTTCAGAAAACACAAATTTAGCATCACAGAAATATTGATCATGTCCTATTCAGTGAACTGATGAAAGATTAGGCATATATACAGAATACTGATAAAGAAGCTTGATTCTATAGGGTCTAGATAATGATTTTATAATGATTCTATAGGGTCTAGATAATGATCTTGGGAAAAAGATAAAAAATTGACTGCAAGAATACAAGTTTAGAAAATTCATATATGAATTTATTATAGCAAGTTTCACCTTGCAGATCTCAGAAATTTTGCTGAGCTAATGTATATTATTAATATCAAAGTATGAATAAATGTTATAATGTTTTCAAAAGGATGATTATATATATGTATATATAATAAACATTCTATTGTATATCACATATAGTATATGTTAAGCATGTCTGTATGTATATATGTATGTATGTGAATGGCATATCCTCAATGATTTCAGAGAAGCCCAAAATAAAAAAGTTGAACCAGATGTAATGGTGTCCTGTATGGGGCACCACAGATGTGATTACTGTTTCACCTTGACAAAAGCTCAGAGAGTTTGAACTTCTTTTTACTCTTTCAAAGTTGTTGACAACAGGTGTGGCTACGAACAAGCTATCCTGACCTAAGGTGTACTTACTTAGTGTTTTGACATTAAGAAATCCCATAGAGATGAATCTGCTCTATCCTGACCAATGGCCAGAGAATTCAAGCCTATTCCTACTCTTCATTTTAAAACAGGCTTGCCATATGGAGTGGCTGCTTACAGGATACTCAGTCTAGTGTATATTTGCTGCATTTCCTGCCCAAACCCAGAATGCATAGCTCAGGAAATATTGCCATGATGTCTCAAGTACTGAAACATGCAACCGTTCTGCTTGTCCTTTGTGCCATGTTAAAGTAATCTTTTGCCTTCTTTCCCCATTTTTTGTATTGGGGTATATAAGCGCATGGAAAATGAATGTGGGCATATTCAGTATTCACTGAGTTCCCCTCCTGGTACTATCCAATGTCTCTGTTTTTCTTTCATATCCCTGTTCCACCTACCATACACTTCTAATCCATATGCCCCTACCCTAGAACATATGAACCAGTCATGGCTGGACCATGACAAATGTCACCCTAATGTGGTGCTGATAACTGATGCTGCCAAGACGTGTGACCAGTGGTACAAGGGGGGCATGTGCTGGACAGCACAGATAAATAAGATACTGAAGGTATAAAATTAAAAGGTGAGCAGTCAAATAGATATCAGTAATTAATATGGAAAGATGGTGATAAAATATCAGGAGTAAAATTAAGTATTTGTAGACATGAGGCAAAAAAATATTATTCAACTGTATGTATGTTTACTTGGGTGAATTTTGATAGCCAGAGGAGCTGGGGTCAAATAGAAACAAATGCAGAACGTTTTAGAGTTTGTAGATACTGTAAATTTTATGCTCCCTGCCCCACACTGGCAGCATAGCTGCTGCGGACTCCAGTCAGCTCTGGGACTTGATGAGGTCAAGGTGTGGCCTCACCTATGCCACAGTTGCTGACGCTGCTGAGCATGTGGGGTAATGAAGGGAGAGTGGGGCACATACCTGGTTTGCCACTGAGATTGTGGCCATCCACACATGTGCTGTATATAGCCAGGTGAGTCTGGCCTGAGCCATGCCATGCAGCCAAGAAAAGCATGAGACAGAAGTCTGGCTTGTCCTGCCAACGGCCAGCACCCAAAACGGGTCGGGCAAGTAATGGCTAGAGGATCCATGGTCCGTGAGTCGAGGAGCCTGTAGGGATAGATCAAGAACTTTTACAAGAGAAGAGGATTTAGGAATTCTCCTAATTTTGTGATTACAAGATTTAAGATAGGAAAGCAGGGTTAAGGAAAATGGTGTGGGTTTGTCTGCCTAAATTCTCAACCAGCAAAATCTGTGGACTATCTCGGAGCTGCTACTATGGCCAGCACCTGAAAACCTGAGCTGCAACTCAATTTTCCAACTGTTCTGGACTAAGATGGGACTGCTGAGCTTGGCCTGTGCCCAGGCACAACAGACAATAAGGGAACAACGCCTCTACATCCTGGGTTCTTGGAGGGATGGCTTTGTTGCAGCGAACACAGCTAGCTGCCCTAGCCTAGCAGACAGCTCTGGGCAGCGGCACAGCTCTACCAGGCCCAAACAAGCGTCTGTGAAAATGTAAATGAGCAAGTTGCAATCTGTCAACTAGTGAAACTTTGCAGATTTAAAAAATAGCTTACAAACTTTAAATAAAATATCCAATGGCTACCGTCCTATTTATTGATGTGTCCAGGGGATCTTGAACCCCTCAGTGAGAGTAAAACATACCTTTAAAAAATAAGGAAGTTTTACCCTCACTTTATATTGGAAAGGACCTTGTTTTGTTTTAATATGTGGTCAAGAGCATATCTGTGCTTTTGGTTTTTCATAGGACTATGACTGCCTGCAAAATAGAAGAGTCCCAGCCCTGATGAATTTGCATAATGTCCCCACAGAAGAGTTGGAATGGGGTTCCAGAACCCGTCTTCCTGACTTTCTTATGCCCTCATGCTGCAGTCTGAGAAAAGAAGAAAAACCGTGGTGATCCCCAGCTTCTTCTGTGGACCTACTGCACAAACTTCTAGACCTTAGTGAGTCCTCTTTACTTTGGAACTGGCCCAAGAATGCTGATTGAATGTTTGTCAATTTATCCATACTATATCTCCGGACACAGAACTTTCCCAATTTTGTACTTGGGTATATAAGCAT
This sequence comes from Arvicola amphibius, assembly GCF_903992535.2. NCBI lineage: Eukaryota > Metazoa > Chordata > Mammalia > Rodentia > Cricetidae > Arvicola > Arvicola amphibius. The sequence continues at coordinate 28,978,372 of NC_052061.1, read as the reverse complement.
ATTGAAAATAAACACAGGCAGATTCAATATCCACTGAGTTTCTCTCCTGTTTCTATCCTATGCCTCTGATTCCTTTTGTATCTCTCTGTCTATTTTGCCTAACATTTCTAATCTACATACCTCTACCCTGCAACATATGAACCCATCATGGCTGGACCATGACAGATATCACCCCAATGTGTGGCTTATGACAGTCCTGCAAGAAATGCCCATGTATAGAATTGAAACACTGCCTTCTTCTTCCAGATTGCTAGTGCAAGTGCCCATTTCTTAAGGGGCACAGATACATGGCATGGAAATAGCAAAGCTATCCCAGATCAAATTACAATACAAAAAAGCCCAATATTTTCATATTCTAAATGCTGTTGTTTGTTTGTTTCCCAGGTAATCTTAAGATCTTACTCCTATGATTTCTTTTCCTGTTGGGTTAATAAAATATTCCAACAAAAGCAATTTAATGGAGACAGGGTTTATTCTATCTTACAGTTCAAGGGTACTCTATATCCCGATTTAGATAAGGTAGCAGGATTTAAAGCAGGTTGTCATTTTACATCCTTAATCAGGAATCAGTAAAAGGGGATGAATGTGAATGCTTAGCTCACTTTCTCCAACACCTGGAAGAAGAACAGAGGATAATGCAGAGGGAACACGGGAAACCTGCTGTGACAAACCTCAGAATCCTTCGGTTTCTAAACTCTGCAGTTACACTTTGGCAGAAACTCTTCATGAAATTTACTTATTGATGCTTAATGATATGAATATTTTATAATATAAAAATATTTGGCTATTACAAAACATGCTGCTGTGAATATTGCTGAGCAATTATCCTTGTGGTAGGATCGAGATCTTTTGGAAATATGCGCAAGAGTGGTATCTTTGGGTCTTGAGGTAGATAGCTATAATCTGGAAACAACATAGATGCCCTCCAGCTGAACAATAGACAAAAATAAATATGGTACATTTATATAGTGGAGTATTACTCAGCTGTAAAAAGCAATGACATCCTGAAGTTTGCAGCCAAATGGATGGAACTAGATAAAACCATCCTGAGTGAGGTAACCCAGACTCAGAAAGACAAGTAACAGTTTGTATTCACTTATAAATGCATATTAGATGTAAAATGAAGGAAAACCAGACTATAATCCACAGCGATAAAGAAACTAAGCAAGGAAGACCTTAAGACGGACACATGGATCACTGTAGGAAGGGAAATTAGATGAGATCTCCTAAGTAACTGGGGACGAATGGGGCAGTAAAGGGGAGGGTAAAGGATTAAAACATGAGGGAATGGGATGATTGAGTGAAGAAGCGATGGAGCGGGAGAGGAATGAAAGAGAGATCTTGATAGAGAGCCACTATGGGTCTAGGAATAAACCGGGTGCTAGGAAATGTCCCAAGAATTCATAGAATAACCCCAGCTAAGACTTTAACAATAGTGAAGAGGGTGCCTGAACTGGCCTTCCCTATAATCAGATTGGTAGATAACACAACTATCATCATAGAACCGTCATGCAGTAACTGATGGAACCAAATGCAGAGATCTACAACCAAGCACTAGGCTGAGCTCTGGGCATCCAGACGAAGTGAGGGAGAAGAGAATCTATAAGCAAGGGAGTTCGAGAAAATGATGGAGAAATTTATAAGAGACAGCTGAACCAAGCTCATGGAAATTCATGAACTGTATCCTGACAGCTGTGCAGCTTCCATGTAACTGAACTAGGTCCTCCATATTTGGGAAACAGTGGTGAAGTTTGGACTATCTGAGGGGCCCCGGCAGTAGAAAGAGGATCTAATCCTGGTTCATATCCTGGCTTATTGGAGACAAACCCCTATGATGGGATGCCATGCTCAGCCTTAATGCAGGGGTAGGGGCTTGGTCCTATATGCCAGACTTTGTTTATTTTCTACTGGAGCCTTTACTCATTGGAAAGAGTGAATGGGAGGTGGGCTTTGGAGAAAGGCATGGGAGTGGGAGCTTTGAATTGGAGGGAGAGTTGTGGTTGGGATGTAAAATTAAATTTAAAAAAAATTCTAAGAAGAGAAATCTCTCACTTCAAATCTATTTTCTGGGATATAAGTTATAATTCTATAATATAAGTTTTCCAATAATTCAGTATCAAAACAGTTTATTACTTTTCAATCAATCATATATCTAACTTTTCTTACTAAACATGTTTTTCATTAATAGCTCATCTCCTTTTTGTAATTATTAATCTGAAGCACATCCTTCAACCAGAATACCATAACATCATAGATTATTCAAAATTACTTTATATCAATTGATTCATAAAATGGAGCAATTTGTTTTTCATGTAATTTTGCACTTCATTTAAGAGTGGATTAAAATATATAATACAATTTAATTTCTGCAGTCTAAGTAGCTCACAATCTGCAGGGTTGGTTATCATTCCTACAAAGAAGTCAACCAAGGATCTTTGACAACAAAAATGCCTTAATATCACCCAGTGCCTGTAACTCTGCCTCTCTGCAATAGGTCTGGACTCTATTTAAGACTCCAATATTATTCTCAGTTGCAATTGCATGTTGAGAATTAAACCCCCTGTATCAGTAAACTTATCAAAACATGCAGATGTGAAATATATTTTCAGAGGTGTGAAATGTACATTATGTTGGTCATTTGTCATGTTCTCCTTGAGCTCACTGGGCAGAGGGCTATGGAAATAGGGTTTCTCCCACCCAACATTTCAGAGATAGCCAACTTGGTGTCCAGTGTTCACCAAGAAACAAAGCAATCCAAATGTGAAAACCTTTTGCGCTTGGGGACAGCTAGAGGTAAACTGCTTCCAAGAGACCTTGTTCTTGCCCAAGCCATGACATAAAAATCACTGCTGTGAGGAAGAAGAGCTGGCAGCGCAACCAGGAGAGTCTTCTCCAGGGAGAGAAAGCTCAGTCCAGAATGCCAGATGATTGACAGCTTCGTAAGTAGGTTTCTGCTGGATCATGTGTGTGCCTGATCTGAAGGCATCATCTCTAACCATTGATCTTCTCTCTATTTGGACAATTTTTTCAACATGACACTCTGTTCTTTCTGAGCATTTCCTCTTTATCAGGAACTCCAGCTGAAGGCCCCAGTGGGCTTCCCTAGTTGTTTCTACCAGATGTTTAAAAGACCCCTGATTTAATTAGGTTACCTTTCTGCTGTTATTTGTGTTTTCATTGGAAAACTTCACCTGAGAGTACAGAGAACCTCTCTCTATCTCAAATAACTTAATCTAAGAATCCTTCATAAGCATGTCCAGGGTTAACCAATTCAGGTCATTCTCAATGTCTTCTCTTCTAGGAGATTCTAAATTCTATAAAGTTGAAATATATACATATACATACATTATATATATAATGCATAAAATAATTATGCAAGTCAGAAGAATGCTGAATGCCACCTTTGAAACTTAAATTGTGAATCTAGAGTAACCCTTATCACTCTTGTCTTAAACCTTTCCTGATAAACACTAGAATGGACTGAGCTCAACGTAATAGCTGCCCTTTGGGTAATAACAACAATATTTGCCCAAGATTGATGACAGTTGTTGGCATTTCGAATAATTTCTCAGCATACTAGGTGAAAATAAAATCATTATAGGAGTCAGTGTAGTTTCACAAGCAAACCCAAGTGCCAGAAATGTGCCTGGTTCTTTGTTGTGGAATATTAGTATGAGATATATTCCATTCATTTATGCTGTAGAATATTTGCTTAGTGATGAGATGTGCTATATTCTTTTATGTTGCATTTGTATAACTCTGTAGAGCTGTCTTACTTTGCCTGCCTAAAATATCTGATTGGTCTAATAAAGAGCTGAACTTCCAGTAGCGAGATAAGGGAGAGAAATAGGTGGGGATGGCATGCAGACAGAAAAAACAGGAAGAGCAACCAAGGGAAGAGAGCAGGGAGCAAGAAAGGGAGAAAAAGAAAATGTAAAGGGCCAGCCACCCATCCATACAGCCAGTCATGTAGTAACAAGGAAGTGTGTGTGTGTGTGTGTGTGTGTGTGTGTGTGTGTGTGTAAAGCCTAGAGGCAAAGTGTAGTTAAAGAGATAAAGAGGGATGGAATAATTTAAGTTAGATAAACTGGTTAGGCCAGACATTCATAAGTAAGAATAAATCTGCATGCATTTATTTGGGATATACTGTTAAAGAGAAAAATAAACTAACAAACGAAAAGAAACAACTATAGTTCTTCTAGATTAGTTTGAGATACACTATATGAATTGGGTTGAATGAAGTCATTTCTTTTCTGATTGATATGAATGCCCCTAAATTTTTCCTTTTTTTGGTTTATTCTTCTTTCATACAATATATCCTGACCACAGCCATTCCCCTGCTCTCTCCAGTCTCTTTTCATTTCCCTTCTACCCCAGATCCACTGCTTCTTTGTTTTCTTCCAAAACAGATCAGTCCTCCCAAGGATATCAACTGAACATGGCACAACAACATTCAATAAGACTAGGCACAAGCCCTTATATAAAGACTGGGTCAGGTAGCCCAGTAGGAGAAAAAGAGTCCCAAGAGAAGGGACATTTAGAGTAAGAGACAGTCCCACTCCCATCACTAGGCATCCCACCAACACCAAGCTACACAAACACAGTGTGTAATCAGAGGCTATAGTGCAGACTTACGCAGGCTCTGTGATTACCATTTCATCTCTGTGAGCCCCTGTGAGTAGTGCTTAGTTGATGCTATGGACCATATTCTGCTGATGTCTTCAACTCTTTTTGCCTCCTACAATCCTTCCCCCCTCATCTAGGGTTTCCTGAGTTTGATCTAATACTTGGCTGGAGTCTCTATCTGCTCCGTTTGGCTTCCTCCAGCACCCTCTAGTTTTGTCACAACTTACAGTGCCCCACTTGATCTCGCTGCACACGGTAGCCTTCTTCAGTCAGCAATGAGTGCCAATAGTTAGAACGCTGTGCTGTCTGGACACTTACTGCCTTGATCTCGCTGCACACGGTAGCCTTCTTCAGTCAGCAATGAGTGCCAATAGTTAGAACGCTGTGCTGTCTGGACACTTACTGCCTCTCTTCTTCATTCACATGGCACCTCCAAGATGAGTTCCATATACTATGACAAAGTTGTTCTGAAATTTTCAACTCTAGAGATGACTGTGAAAAGACACCAATAAAGCCCCTTTGCTGCTTTTTAATGCTGTGGAAATGTAGTGCAAGGGAAGTTAATGATCCATCCCCAAATGAGAATCATTCTTCTCTAAGAGACAAGTCAAATCTTTATAGTTAAGCTTCTAATTTATACTTTGAAAGTGAAAATTAAAATATTATTGCAGTGGAAATAGAATGAGTGCGTGGTAGTTATACAACTATGATCAGCTGAAGAAGTTTAAGAAGGAAAGAGAGGTCACATTTGCTTTGACCTCTTTATTTAAGTACAAAAGGCCTCCGTTCATATTCAAATTTATGTTGCCTCATGACCACAAAACACACGATAATTTCACACTTGCCAAATAAGTAAGGCATTTGTTTAAAAAATTAAAGGGAATGACAAGCCTCTTATTTTAAAAACATATAATGTGTAGTGAGGAGCAGACGGTCTGCATCCAGCCACTTGGCTCCTGGTCACCGGGCTAGCTTTACCCCGAAATAATTACACAGAAACTGTATTCTTTTAAACACTGCCTGGCCCATTATTTTCAGCCTCTTACTCACATCTTGACTAACCTATATCTAAAAATGTATGTAACACCACGAGCGGTGTCTTACCAGGAAAGTTTCAGCATGTCTGGCCTGGCAGCTGGCTTCATCGCATCTCGCATCTCTCTGAGGAGAGGCATGGCGGTCTGACTAACTTAGGAGAGGCAGAGGCATGGCATCTGACTAAACCATCTACCTCACTTCCTTCTTCCTGTTCTGTCTACTCCACCCACCTAAGGGCTAGCCAAGGAAGTTTGTTTATTAGCTAATGAGAATCCTCCATCAATAATGGAGGCAACATCTGTTACTTGCTCATGAAAACATCACTGGACTTAATGTAATTATACAAGTCAATGATGAAACCTATTTGTTTCTACAGTTTCTTTTATTAAGACAGGGATAACCTTCATGTCAGGGCTGCTCAGGCCATCATCTTTCTTCATTCCTGGAAATCCGTGCAGATGTCATGGCATTTTTATTTCCTATGCTTCTTGAACACCCAGTCTGAGGATAGAGAACTGAGCATGCTAACATCTAAAGTCCATGGAATCACTTATCTGTTGCAGATTCCTCTTTGCCAGGGCTAACTGTATCCAGCATCTCTTGATGCTCTAAATAAATGAACATTTGGAGTTAGCACAACTACGTGAAGTATTTTCCTCACCCAGCTAATTATAATGGTTTATTTATCTATAGATATTTTTGCTAAGCAGCTCATTTTGTCTCTTAATTCAATGAACACCTTGGTTTGGTTTTTTTTTTTTTTTTTTTTTTTTTTTTTTTTTTTTTTTTTTTTTTTTTACTGTATTTGATATAATAAGGTAATCTTGTATGGAAGAAGGTATTTTTAAGATTTTTTTTTTACTTTTGTTCTATGTGTTTCAATGGTTGCCCATATGCAGGTTTGTGCCTGGTAGTCATAGTGGCCAGAAGAGTGTTATGCATCCCATGGAACTAGAGTGACTGAAGGTTTTGAGCATCCTGAGTGTTGGAGAATAAACCCTGCTCTATATAATAGTAGCAAGTGTTTTAAACACCTAGCCATCACAGCAGCTCCAGAAAAGAGGATTATAAAGACACCTGGGGAAAAGAGACCTTTGAGTAGTCATTTACACACACACATACACACAGATACACACACACACACACACACACACAGTCATCTGACAGAAATCTGGTGTTCAGTGTTAGGTGCAAAATAAAAACAGCTTGTCCAACTTCTGACATCTAACCTACAACTGTGAAATAAGTACCAATTCCTGGAGAAAGTAATTAGGAAACAATTTCTTACTCTTTGGGGAAAATCGCATTATATAAACCTAGTGATTTTTCAGTTTTTCCATTTCAGATTCCTTTAAAATTGGTCATAAAATTGACATCAGTGTGTACTTTCTAAGAGATATGAATTCCCACATCTCTTCATGTCTTCATAGGTATTTTGACAGAAAGATGGGCAGGATGCTCATCAAAGGCCATCATAAGACAACTTTACGACTCTCTTTTGATAAAGGATGGGCAGAAGAATATTCTAGGCTCAGCTTCAGAGCACTTTATTTCCCTCTTATGTATGCCACTCCATGTCAGTATAAAAGTTTAGATAAAATTAATGTGTCCTCTATACAAAGCCTAAATGACTTAATTTTGGATATATAGACATTTTCAATGATTAAATATTAGTATGTGAAAATTGAAGGTCCTCCCAGGAATGAGACAGATCCCAGCCCTCCTTTATGTTTTGTCTAAAGCAGGATTTAAAGGGTTTTAATAGACTTCAGAAGGGCCAGAAATCTCCATATATACTGTCTAGCCAGGCCTGATTTATTGCTAAGTTTCCTGTGGAATTTTTATGTGATACTTTATTTTCTCTGAAGGGTACTTTTTAACTCTTGATTGGGTAATGTAAATTTCTAGGCAAGATTAAGCACAAGCAAAGCTGAAATTCATTTATTTTGATAAGGAGAATTGAAGTTTTGATGATGTACATCTTCTTTTGCAAATAAAGTAGTCTGTCAGCTAACTGCTTAAAATATTTGGAAGGAATTGAAGAGGAAAAAATAAATATAATTCTTTAATGTCTGGGTTATTCACAAGAGTTCTGAAGTGGGACAAGAGTCAAACATCAGCTTGCATAACCACCATTTCTCACTGTGTGTCTAATAGGAAAAACAAATGGAAGATGTATTAATTTCTTCCATTTCTTGGGTTTTAGTTCTTTCTGCTCCAAATGACATACTATACTTATACTTCTCATAAAAGTTAATTTAAATTTCCTAGCCATGGAAAAACTGGTAATATATATGCACTGCACACTGTATGTTCTACTTACATGTTTTCATCTTGTATATCTCCCACAAAAATGGCCGATTTAATATTGCAGTCTCTTGCACCACAATGAAGGTATGTGATTGAGAGGAAAGAATTTTTGAGAGAGATCGGAAACATTTATGAGTTAGAAATGGCACTGAGAAAAAGTGGATTGTAACTTGAGCACAAAGAGGAAATAATCACCATTCCAGATTTCTTGTTGGAGTAAGTTGAAGACAGATTTACAGATGAGAAAAACAAAAAGTGGCATATATATTATTGGTTCAAGGTGAAATACCTGACAAACAAACTTAGGATGTATTCCTTTAAGGTACCATTGCAACACTGAAGTGCCCATATTTGCAATTTGATCTATAGATCAAGAGCCTTTTAGACAATCTGAGGATGTGTGTACAGATTTTGGGATAGTGTGCCCAACAATTTACTAAAAACTCCAGATATTGAGATTACAATATACATAATTTTCCTTGCTAACATCCTGGTACACTAATGTCTATATAGTTCAAATGTGTGTTTTGGTCAAATCTATTTATAAAATATTGGTGATCAGTGACTCAACTTAAAGAGATACAATTACATATTAAATAGAATTATATTGCAATGAAAATAGACATGTCGTAAAACAGATATTTCATAACTTTATCACTATGTATATTCCTGTAATTTTCTCTATTCATTTTGCAAGTTCATTAAATGTGTGTGTGTGTGTATGTGTGTGTGTGTGTGTGTGTGTGTGTGTGTGTGTGTGTTTACCTATGATACTTCACAAGTGTATGTCAGAAAACAGTGGGAAGTCAATCATCTCTTTCTACCATATGTGTCAGTGTGATCAAATTTATGTTCGGCTTTTGTGACAAATGCCCTTATCCCCTGAGTCATTTTTCTCACAAATTCAGTTCTTTTAAAAGTTTCAATCTTTTATCTTCTCCAATGATGTTGTAGCAGTAAGGTCTTGCCACAATGCTTCTGTAAAAAATTAGTCCAAAGTTAATATCATAAAAGAAATATTAATGTAGTATATTATTTCTTATATGTCTTCTTGTTAGTTATTGCTCAATTGGCCTAACCGGCAACAACAGGACTGGATATCAGGCCGAGTTTGTAAGCAATATCCTTCGGTGGCTCATCCTTTTGGAAACAGCACCTAAATTTCTTCCAAAAGAGTTATGAGAGAAAAAGTCCAGCATTAACACTCTCACAGCAGAATATGAGGGCCAAATCTCAGCACCTACACATCTCAAAGAAGAGTCAGGAAAGGCAAATCCTTATGCCCATGAACATTTCAACATATTTCAAATCTACTAGCTTAATAGCCCCTGAAAACTATTACATAGCAAAGTTCAAAATCCAGGCCTGGAGATCCCTGTTCCCTGTGTAAAACCTTACGGATTTTGCTTGTGAAAATTAGCATCTAAAGCTATGGGTCTTCTCAAACTTTAGTTCTTTAACTTACATAGTATCTAGCCTTAAACACACTGTGTCATTTATAAGACACATTTACTGATACACCAGACTAATGAGCTCTTGACACATAAGAGTTTATGTGCATTCTAGGCTGAGTAGCAGAAAGCATTACATATTCCAAACACTTCATACCAAAGAAGTTACTCAATGGTTTCAAAGTCTTCTGCCTCCTTCTCTTCTTCTCATTTGTTTCATCATCTCTTTCCAGTGTATTCAATCCATCAATTGTTCTTGCTAGTATTAGTGTCTGAGTTGTATGCAGATTCAACTCATATACCACCGAAATGATTGCAGATTTTTTGCTTGTTTGTTTATTGCTTGTACCTACGACACAATACCTTTCTCATGGTAAACCCCAGTAAAACATAGTTTAACTATTTTCTTAATGTAGGCAAGATCTACTGAGTCATTCTAAATACTGGTGACACTACCACACGAAAGGGTAATATGGTATACAAAAATAGGATGCCCTTTAGCTATTGTATAATTCTAACCTAGTGAAATTCAAGAGAACAATAGATTTATTTTTAAAAGCTAAAATGCATGTTGAAATTATTAGTTAATGACAGTTTTGAAGGACATGACTTAATAAATGAGAATGGGAAGTCATACTTAAGGCTGTACAGGAGAGGACTTCCTGAGGACATGACATTGAATTAATACTTGAATAATAAGAAAACAACAGAAATGCAAATATTAGTGGTAATAAAATTCTAGGGAGAGTAAACCACTGGTTATCAGGTAGTACAGAATCCTCGATGTATCAATAGCAACCTTAGGGCTGATAAAATAAGTCATATAGCCAATCAATACAGCTGAAGCATGAAAGACAAATATCAGTAGATCAATAAATATTATTTTAAAACTGCAGATAACCATTTAGAATCTGAGACAAAAATACAAGATAGGGATTCAATATAAAAATCGTAGAAAACTTTAAAGCATCAGGATCTTGAATTTTTTCAGAGGATGTGCTTTGTTCTGCTTTGGGACATTGACTACTAACTTCTGAAGAAGCCTTGATTGTCTTTTTCTTGAGCTTGAGAAGAATGAGGTAGTTAATACCTCTATGAAAACATCTAAAGGATACAGGTTGCCATGACTTCCCAAGCTTTAACAATGGAATTGTTCCTATGTATGTGGTGTGTCTGAATATTTTCGACTAAATTAAATACTTCACTACTCCTCTCCCCAGATTTGTTATGCTAAGCAATCCAGTCTCACCGACTGCACTGGATTTTCTTATGGTTCAGCTATTGCTGATTCATTTTACTATCTTAAATTTATCTTTCACTCTTCAGTGTCTCTTAATTTAATTTAATTTCCTGGGTATTAATCACGCTAGTCCTTAATATTTTCTTTTCTTTTCCCTAACATATCAAATAGCCCACACTTTTTTCTTTACAAAACTCAGACATTTTTATTGTGTTTTACTATATAACTGAGTAACTTCAAGGTTCAATTCATGTAACAATAACCTCTTGCAACTTTCTGGTTTAGCATCAAACACTGCACAGATGAGGAAAGTCCCCATGGGGCTAGATGTCATAGCAACAGCTGGGTTCAGAACCAATGCAGTGGTGATAATTCAAGGGTACTATACTTCCTCTACATGGTTTTGTCTTATTTTATTCACTATTTTGGGTGAGTGCATGCATGAATATTGAGCAAAGGTACCAGAGGGCACTGAAGCAGTCAAAAGAGAACTTTTGAGAATCAATTCTATCTTCTTTATGTGGCTCTAAATTTACGACATATGGTAGAAAGAATCTTTTCCCATTAAGTCATCTTGTCAGCATGTCTTACATTTCCCTAGCACTTAGACAATTATATTTTATGTTTTGTTTAGTTATATAATTTTCTTCCTGAATTTTGTTGAGGTATTATCTTATTATATCTTCTTTCTGGGGTTTTATATCCTATTTTAATTAAAAAGACATTAAGAAAAATAAGGGTTTTGGCATTAGAGAGATCTAAGTCTGGATCCTAGTTGCATGCTTGGAGCTTTGAGATGAGTTATTATTTAATATCATTAAATTCTTAATTTTTATATACTATAAAATAGTTCATACTGGTTTCTCTTTAAACATATTAAGACATTATGATAATTATAATACATAGAAATTTATTTTATAATGTTTTAGACATTCAAAAGTCTTGGAAAACATTGGGTTTTCTTTATTTCATTGTATAATCTACTCAAGGATTGGGCTCCCATTAGGAGTTGCCACATGCCGTGAGGACAAGAACAGGAAAAACATAATTGCCGATGAATTTCTATACCAAAGATTTTTGTTTGTTTGTTTTTCCATTTGCAACACCCTACTGTGAATCACTTGATTTTCTGAAATGTCCTTCTTAATCAAAGTGCTTCATGGGCTGCAATTTTGCAAACTGAAGTGGATTAAAATTAGTTTTGTCTAAGAATTTCATGACACCCTCCACTCCCACCTGGAAATAATTGGAGACACCCTGGGGTATCACAGGCCGATTTCAGGAATCAACACTCTCTATGCTTCCTTGCTGGTGTGTTTATGAAAACTAAATTGACAGCAGCAGTTCATTAAGAAAGTGTGATTGAGTGTGCACAGTTTGCTGAAAAACTTGCAAGGCCTTAGGGAACCACGAAAACCTGCCTCCCTTCTTCCACGAAAATTGAGACCTAAAGGTCAAAGTTTAATGCACGTGCACATTTGTGTTCAATAAAAGTAAACTCTAAATAAGATTCTCCAGATATCTGATCCAGTAAGGGATTTGTCAATAGGAGGTAGGTCTGGCATGTTTGACAACTTCTCATGTAGTTTCCAAAAATAAGAAATCTACATCCTCCCTTATGTTTTCTTCTTTATAGATGTGCATAGTTTAGAAGAAGAAAGAAACCAGAGGAGGGAAGGGGGCACCTCCCTGTCAGCTTTACTGAATGTTTACTAAACACTCACGGTTTGAGGGTAAAGTTCTTCATTCATCTCAAATTTCTGGAAGTTAGACAAAGAAAGCAACAGCAGACCCTGAGTTGGACCGCCACCTATTATGGACTAGAGAAAAAACTAGGTACTCAAAGCACAGGACAAAGACACGTAGTCTTTTTAAGTATCTGTGACTCAGTCTTGTTCACTGCATTGGTATGGTATCACTGCCTGCCTCAGATTTGCATTTGAAAATGCATTGTCTGACTTGGCACAGCATGTCCAGGATGGCATTGAGAATTATTCCAACTTCATTGGGTATTTAAAGGATATTCTATGGCTATGTTCATGCTCATTAGCAAATGATCTGCACAGCATGTTTTTTTTAGCCCAGAGGGCTTCCACCCAGGAGGGATCTCATTAAGAAGCCCACTGACATTTCCTCCCTTCTCCTTTTCATGTGTTTGCTCCTTCCTGTGAGAAACATGTACCTGCTTGATCCGCCTCTCTGGGCCAGGGGCTCAAACTTAGGAATGTCAGCAACACTTGCAAAGTAGTTTCGGGTAAAGTGGCCTCCTTTGAATACCCCGGGGACCCCATCAGACTTAATTATAGAAAACGTCTCAGTCAGGTATCTTGTCCTTAAACCTGGATAATGGGTCAAGAGCCAGAGCTTCAGGGGCCTCCCCTCTTGTGTTATCTGAAATGCTTTTGATCTTAACGGTACTTTTTCCTCCTATCTTAGCTGTGAGGCGTTTCATGAAAGTCAGAGCATGGGGATAAAATTTGATTGGAAAATTTCAACTGTTGCATCAAATTAATATGATGGAGTAGCTTATATAATACTAGTAGTAATTGAATTTAAGGGAGGAGGGGTTTATTTGTTTATTATTATTTATTTTATATTCCTTGAAACTCAAACATTAATTCTTGCTTTGATTAGGTCTATAATTTAATTTATTTTATTTTCTTTAATGCCAACCACAGTTTTCCCTATCTCCCCTCCTCCTGCTCCCCCTCCACTTTTCCCTCAACCCAGTCTCCATCAACTCCTCAGAAAGGATAGGCCTCCCATGGGGAGTCAAAAAAGCCTGGAACATTAAGGTGAAGCAGGACTAAGACCTCCCCCACCCCAGCATCAATGCTGAGCAAGGCATCCTTCCATAGGGAATGGGAGGAGGGAGATTTAATTGGCTTATAATTTCATGTTAATAACTAATATTGCAAATTAGCAAAGGCAAGGACCTGAAGCAGCTGGTCAAATTACAGTTAAAATCAAATGGAGAGAGAGAGAGAGAGAGAGAGAGAGAGAGAGAGAGAGAGAGAGAGAGAGAGAGAGAGAGAGAGATTGAATCATATATGTGACTATCCAATTTCTGCTAGGAAATGGTGCCACTCACAGTAAGCTAAGTCTTGCTGTATCAGTTGACTTAATTGAGATTACTTCCTATAGACATAACTACAAGACAACCCAATGTAGACAACCCATCACAGAGATTCTATGTTCAGATAATTCTATTTTTTGTCAAGTTGACAAAGCTGACAATCCCATCAGAATGCATTTCATACTATACTTCCGGCAGTTCTATCTTTCTAGACCACCAAACAGTAAATAGCTGAATGAATATTTTTAAACACAAGAAAATGCCATCACCAGTATTTTCTAAATATAAAGATACTTAGTATTTAGAGGAAAAGATCCTGTGTACAGGCAAGCTTCAAAGAAGTTGTAATGGAAAATTGTTCTCCCTGGTAATGATTATTATAGAACAAAATCTATCCTCTCTGTAAGGAGAAATTATATTGTTTAAGCTTACATTAACAGTAAAGTCTGACTTGGTCTTTATCTGGGATGTGTCTTCTTTTGATTTTTGTTCATTGATTTGATCTTCTTTCTAATTATTAAAAAGTCATTGCTCAAGTTTCATCCCTAGTGTACAAAATCTTCTCTTACAGATCAGTCTCACCACAGAAAATATCAAAATTTAAATAAATTTAGAGAATTTATTTAAAAAATAATGTATGAAGAGGATTGTAATCCAGGTTGTAGATGATTTAGTCTTTGCAAAGTTATACAACTGATATTACATAAGGAATCAACATGGAGACAGGTTATTACAGGGCAACCAGAAAGGGAGAACATGGACAAGACATAGACTTTTCACTATTCTACTAAGAAGTGGTAATCAAAGTGATTTAGAGATACTGATCCCCTCAAGACTTAATATCATCTTGCAAGGTCTTTACACACTGATGGTGATTTAGATTTGTGTCCAACTCATTTTACATGACCAACAACCATGGTAGGCTAACTCTTACTCATCTGTTCAGAAGATTACCAGAAGCAACTTCAAGCTGCTCTTTGTTTTCTTTTTATTTTTGGTTTTTTTTTAATATTTAAAAAATTTCCATCTCCTCCCTTCTTCCTCCCCCTTCCCTCCCCTCCCCTCCACCCATACCCCCCCCCACTCCCTCTTCAGGCCAAGGAGCCATCGGGGTTCCCTACTCTATGTTAAGACCAAGGTCCTCCCAACTCCCCCCAGGTCCAGGAAGGTGATCAACCAAGCTGAGAAGGCTCCCACAGAGCCCGTCCATGCAGAAGAGTCAAAGCTCAGCGCCTTTTTCCTTGGCTTCTCAGTCAGCCTCCACCGATGGCCACATTCAGAGAGTCTGGTTTGGTCTCATGTTCCATCAGTCCCAATCCAACTGGAGTTGGTGCTCTCCCGTTAGTTCTGTCCCACCATCTCCATGGGTGAACGCACCCCTTACACTTCCTCCCCTCCTCCCATTCTAGTCCCACTCCCCCACTCACTCTCCTCCCTCTTCCTCCCTCCTTAAAAGAGGGCAGGGAACCCTGCTATGTGGGAACTCCAAGGCCCTCCCCCAACTACATCCAGGCCTAGGAAGCTTTGCATCCAAATAGACTAGGGTCCCAAAAAGCCAGTAAGTGCTGTAGAAACTAGTCCCAGTGCCTTTATCAATGGCTTCTCAGTCAGTCCCCATTGTCAGCCTCATTCAGGGAGTTTGGTTTGATCACAATGCTCTTTGTTTTCTTACATGAGGCACAAGACCTCACGGTATACATACCATTACAAATTTATAATGAACTCCTTTTCCTTTCTATGACCTTAACCTGTGGTATTATCTTTTTTTCCTGAAAATGTCTCTATTCAAAATGCCTTTGAATAGACTAGCTCATGTTATCACTGGGAACCAACTTAAGTTAATACTGTGCCTTGCCATCCTTTCAAACTATGTGCTCAAGGATGACTACTTAGTATTGGATGAACAGGAGGTGTTCTCTTCACTGGGAAAGACAATTGCTCCTCCTTTCAGCATTCCTTAGCTGCCTGTATTTCTTTGTGTAGGACTGAGACCTTGAGAGTCTTTTCCCCCCATCACCTTTAGCATGTCTAATGGTGTACTTCTTGTGCAGGTCATGTTGCTCAGTAAGGATGGTGCCATTTTATTGATGTAGGTTCTGAAATTTCCAGGAGACAAATTGTCACAGTGAACTCCATAATCTTCTTAGTTTTATTATCTTTCTGCTCCCTTTTCTGAAGTGTCTCTTAAGCATTAGATGCAGGAGTTGTTTTGTAGATGTTTGCATGAGGACTGAGCCACAAAATTCTGCATTTTGATTGATTATATTTATCTACAGTTTGCTCCATCTATTCCAACAAGGGGTTTATTTAATGAGGTGTAAAAACTACACTTTTCTGTGGATATACAAGTAAATAACATTATGGAGACTGAGAATGTTATATTTAGGAATATATAAGTACATTCATATGTATGCAACAACAGTTAATGAAGAAGACACAATGAATTTGAAAGAAAGCAAGGAGAGGCATATGGAGGGTTTAGAGAGAGGAAAGTGGAGGGGAAAATATGATTATATTGTAATCTCAAAATAAAAACAAAAGTGATGTACTCAATCTGCTATTGTACTGTGAGCCAAACATGCTTTATTTAACTTACAATTGTAGAAACAAGTAACGAACCTTACTGTTGTGGACTATTAATTTAATTAGGCAAAGGTGTGGTACATTTGTTTATGTTGCATTTGTTTAATGCTATAAGAATGTATGTTTAATTATGTAAAGATGTGTTGCATTTGTTTCACCTTCCCTGAATAAAGCACTTGATGGGTCTAATAAAAGTTGAATGACCAACAGCTAGGCAGTAGAGGGATAGGTAGGCCTGGCAGGGAGAGAATAAGTCAGCGGTAGTATCTAGGATTGGGAGAGAATGAGAGAAGAAAGGAGGAGGAGAGAACAGAATAGGAGAGGGATATGCCCAGGGTCAGCCAGGCAGACACACAGCAGACACACATGAGAGCAGCGAAGGTAAGATTTACAGACAGAAAGAAAGTAAAAAGCCCCAAGGCAAAAGGTAGATGATGAGAAACAGGTTAATTTAAGTTAAAAGAGATAGCCAGAAATGAGCCTAAGCTAGGCTGAGCATTCATAACTAATTATAAATCTCTATATCAAGATTTGGGAGCTGGTTCGTGGCCCAAAGGTGGTCAGCTTTTTATAACTTATTTCTATGAATAACTTTACATTTTAAATATGTTCTCTTCCATGCCTGTGATCCAAATTATTGCACGTGTCATGCACATGTGTGCTGTGTAAATACTTGATGAAACAAACCAACAGATTGAATTCAACCTTAAAAACAAATGTCCCAGCTGGGCAGTGGTGGCATATGCCTTTAATCCCAGCACTCAGGAGGCAGAGGCAGGGGGATCTCTGTGAGTTCGAGGCCAGCCTGGTCTATAAGAGCTAGTTCCAGGACAGGCTCCAAAGCTACAGAAAAACCCTGTCTCGAACAACCAAAAGATAGATAGATAGATAGATAGATAGATAGATAGATAGATAGATAGATAGATAAATGCCACCATAAATGTTGGATTTAATCTGTGGATACTGTGTCTATGTGTAGATAATATATATTTGTGGTTTTGAGTGCTATTCTGAGCCAGTTCAGGTCAGTTAAGTAACTTCTTCCCTTGTAAAATTCTATTAATGATTTATCTTAGTTTTGTTTTCTCACTTCATCTCCTTGGGAAGAGGACACACAGCAGTGAGGAGAATTGGGACAAGTTTGGTGAAGACAGGAAAAAAAGGGATCAGGTGGGGTGTAGAAGGAGAGAATGTGGGAAGAGATGGCATATTCAACTATTGATATAGCCCATTATAGTTATTAACAATGCATGCTTTAACTTTTGGATGTAGGCCTAGCCTTTAAAGGCTAAGTCATCTCTAGGCAGGGGGAGGGATAGAGGAGGGGAGCATAGGAAGAGACAGTTGGAATTCTGGGGCATTTATGGAGTAGTGTGGAAACTTAGTGCAGTGGTAACTTCTTAGAATCTATGAGGGTGGCTCTAGCCAGGACTTCTAAATAATGGAAGATACCAAGTCTGCCCTGGCCATTTGCAGCCATGCAAGGCTTCCAGGTTGTGACTGGGTTACATTTGTTTGAGTTGTCGGCTGAAGGGATCCCTTGGAGATCCCTAAATACCCTAGGCTGATGTGAACTCACAGTCTTTCTCTAAAAGTATACAGTGAAATAAGCCCTTTTCTCTCCAAGTTGTTTTTGTTTACAGTCTTTATTAGAATAATAGTAGCCCAAGAACACATCTCTCTGACCTACAACCTATTATTAGCCACATTATTTTTTTTGTAATTTTATATGCTTGCTAAACATTCCTTTAATGAAAAGTGTTCTTCTCCACCTCTTCTTTTGTTACAGTTTTTGGAGAGGATAAATCCAGAACATTTAGTTATAATCTAGTCTTGTTTTGCTGATCACATATTCATGGTGCGGCTCAGCATATTCACCTGTCTGTTGAAATTATCATCAAAAAAGTAATTGTACGGTCTCAGCACAGTGAGTAGAGACCCTGAACATTGGATTATACAGTTTCTTGGCATGATTTACATAGTCTTCATTGATCTGGGGTCATAGTGAATTGTGAGCGAAGTTCTAGTGTGTCCTATACATTCTTTATTCCTAAAGAAGTGTGACTTATTTTTCTAAAAGGCCTCATTTCTAATTTTTAGTTTTAAAAATAAGTTTTTCAAAATTATTATTTGATGCTAACACCACTCATAGCTACTCCAACTATTAAGAAAAGAAATTTCATATATAGCAAAAACGTCATAGTTGATCGTTAGAGTTGTTAAAATTAACATACTATGAGATAATAGAGTAGACTGATTGATAGGCCAGTGAAATGTCTAGAAGGGATGATGCTTGCTGCTAAGCCTGATTTCAGTCCCTAAGACCAGCATAGCAGAAGGTGAAAACAGACTCCTGAGAGGTTTTTCTCCACCTTCCATACACACACTTTGGCATATGTATGTACACGTAGGTGTATGTGTGTGCATGTATATAAACACACATGTACACAATAAACACATAAGAACATAAATGAAAAATGAAATAAATTAGTACATATACATGTGTATTTAAAACACACTATAGGTTAGCATACTTAATGGAATAAATATAATTCTTGTGGATTGTGTATCTAGCAAAATTATCTTCTTCAATGAAAAGAACACAGACAACCTGTCATTCATAACAAAACAACTCAGGAAATTTTGTGCCCATCTGACTTTTACTAAGGAATCTATTGAAATGAGCCTCAGACTAAATAGTGAAATGGTTTCAACTTCAGCTGGATGGGTAAGAAGATGATGAAGAATAGACAGACTCAAAAACAGAGTGAGTGGCAGGGGAAGAGCCATGTATATTTGTACCTAATTACATATAGGGCATACATGAAGACAATCATGGTGTAAATTATTTAGACAGTGGTTATCACCCTCCTTAGTGCTATGAGTCTTTAATACAGCTCCTCATGTTGTGGTGACCCCAACACATAAAATTATTTTGTTGTTACTTCATGATGATAATTTTGATAATGTTATGAATCCTAAATTAATATCTGATGTGCAGGATATCTGCTACGTGATCACCAGAGGGTCATGACCCACAAGTTTAGAACCACTGATTTAGGGCCTCTGGGGAAATGTGGAATACATAAAGATATAGTGTAAGCACCCGCAGTTGTACCTATATTGATGTACCGAGACTATTGTATGCAAGGTAGGTAAGACCACAAATGTTCATAGTATAATCTAAATCTATAATCCTTGTGTTTTTGTCATTTGGGGTAAGAATATTAAAATGTGTAATATTAAAGTACTTTTATAGAAGTTCTATGATCTTTACACTGAAGTTATTAATATGAAATTCTGGGCTACTTTAGCCTAATTTGTGGCTTTTGTACATCACTTTCCCCCAGAAACACAAATGGATTTTCTTTCTTTTTTTTTTTTTTTTTTTTTTTTTTTTTTTTTGGTTTTTCGAGACAGGGTTTCTCTGTAGCTTTGGAGCCTGTCCTGGAACTAGCTCTTTTAGACCAGGCTGGCCTCGAACTCACAGAGATCCGCCTGCCTCTGCCTCCCGAGTGCTGGGATTAAAGGCGTGCGCCACCACCGCCCGGCCAAATGGATTTTCTTTACTTCATGTTTTTAAGTGAGCACCTAAGCAAGAGGTTCCCTGGTAGTCCGTCTTCTACTTGCTCTACTCCCCTAAATTTTCTAATTGGTTATTGAGCTTTGCAATTCCATCTCCATTTCAGCTCAGGTTCTCATTATTATTTCTATCACTTTATTTAATTTAATTTCCCAGTTCTATACTGTCTTCATAATTTCATTCATATGAACAGGATATTTTGGACATTACTCAGAAGTTTAAGGCTTTCCTCTTTTAGTTCATTGAGAAATTTATCCAAGTCTTCTTTAGAGTCTGAATTATTTCACAAAATTTATAACTGTTCTTGTCATTACTGTGCCTTGGAGTTCATCTATGCAATTCTTATTGGAGATTTGGTAGAGATGGATAGTATTTTAGACTTGTATATTGTTTATGGTTTTGAGATTTGACCTGGCAATGTGGGTTTCTTTTATTGGGTACATGTCTGGTGTGATAGTCTGTCCTGTTTCAAGATGGGCCAATTTTGGAGTTATATGAACAGAGGTAGGTCTGGGAATAACAGCATAGGTCTAGCAGGTGAGGCTAGACATAATGGGCCAGGCAGTGCTTAAATGAATGCAGTTTCTGTGTGGCTATTTCAGGGGTTAAGCTAGCAGGGCAGCCGGGTGTGGCCGGGAAGAACAAGCAGCCCGCTTAACCTACTACACCAGAGGAGCATTCTTATAAAGTCTCATCAACCTGACTCCCTGAATACGTTATGAACAAGAACAACAAAAACAATATAATAGTGTGATGCGAAAGTCCAGAAGGTCTCAAGTCTACACAAAGAACAACAGGCAGTTAAAAATTCCAGAGTGGAACAAATAGTCTTCTCCAAACGGTCAGTGCAGAAATTTACATTCAAGTAACATTATACAGATGTTACAATATGTATTTATATATATATATATAGCAATATGTTTTTATACACGCACACTCACAAATGTATATAGGTAAGAAAAATTAAAGAAAATATAAGAGCTATTAATTTGATGAGAAAGAGAGAAAGGAAAGGTATATTTGAGCAAATTGGAAGGAGAAAGTGAGAGAATATGATATAATTATAATCTCAAAAAACCCAACAGACATAATTTCTTAAATAACTGAAAAAATAATAATAAAAAAAAAAGTGCCATGCTCCCTGAATCAGCTTGCAGTCTGAATGAGCTTGTAGGAATGACAGGTCTTTGGAGGATACTTCTCTATTTATCTATTCTGAGCTGAAAATGTCAAAATCGTCTCTCTCCCCACACTTTTTTTTCTGAACGAAGTCAATTACTGTGTCACCAAGTAAATTATTACTTCAAGTGACTTCAAGATATCAAATTCAGACACCTATTTGCATGGACGAAAGGACTCACTGCACTTCTGTTAGCACAAGGTCTTTCCATGCCTTGATCCAAGCTTAATTCCAAATTTACTTTTTGTTTGTTTGAGTGTTACAATTTTTGAGACAGGTTTGCTTTGTGGTGTCTTAGCTGTCAGCAAACTAGTTCTCCAGACCAAGCTGGCTTTGAACTCACAGAGACCCACCTACCTCTGCCTCTGGAGTTCTGGGATTAAAGGTGTGGGCCACCACACCTGGCTCCAAATTTAATCTTTAATTGCACCCACCTATAAGTAACTAAGAACTTTGTTTTCGTTACTTTCTTTTCTTCTTCTATACAGCTTCCTATTCTTTTCAGCCAAAAATTTAAATCCTTGCCTTGCTTATTAAAGAAAGAGAGGAATTCAAAGTCTTCCTATTCAATTAATCCAGTATTCATTTAGCTGTCTCCTTGTCCTTCTTATATAAGAATATGTATAGTGGAAACTTGAATATATTAAGTAGTTGTCTCCATTTTCTCCCCTTTGTGACTCTCATATCTGGCAGAAGGAGGATGGAATCCTTAATGTCTTCCCATGCAGTCTTTCCAGAATCAAAGAAGATCTCTATCATGGAAAAACAAATGCCAGTTATCAACATCTGTATTTCTTAACTTTCACCTGCACTGGGCAAAGCCATTTATTTTTTTTAAAAAAAATAATTAGGCACTGTTTTGAGTTGCTTAAGAGTCACAACAAAGAATATCTCTCCTATAACCTCTTATTTACATAAATAATTTTTGCTATTATCATCAATGTCAACAAAACATTATTATTGATTTCTTTTTGCTTCATACTGATAAGTATTATGGACCTTAAGGCTTTGGCAAGAGGTGTTTCTCTATGTTAGAGATGAAAGAATCTGAACTCTTAACATTTCAAGTATAATTTAGAATTATCCCTTGCTACGGATAGTATTTCTTTCTCCTATGTTCCTATGAAAGCTTGCTAAACTGTCAAGAGAGGAGAGCATCTCAAGTTCTCCATGGGACCTCTGACTGACTATTGAAATTGGGAACGTCCTTCATCTGTTCTGACTGGGGCACAGCTTATGGAATGTAGAAGGTAATGCACAAATTTAGGTTTTAAAAGATTGACTTATATGCTTTTTATGTGCAAGCCCAATATCAGTTGAAGAGAAATGCTTTCATAGAAAGCCTTTATAAGGAACTCAATAATACATGGGCTGAACAGTAAAATATCCTATAAGCAAAGAACAATAGGTCAAGGACAGAAGATATACTCTGTGCCACAAATAATCTATTGTATTCATAGGGAATTTGATACTCAATCATAGGAGATTTGTATGTTGATGCTTTTATATGAATAAGAGTTACATGATAAAGAGCAAGCCTTGTGGAACCATTAGCTTAAAGAAATATAAATGTGGCTGGTGTGGAGGTCTGTATACCTTTAATTCTAGAAAATGTGAGGCAGGGTAGGTCAAAAGAACTTGTAAAATAAACTTCATTTCCTCAATTTTAGGTAATAAGATACCAGTGACATTTGATCTGTTTAATACCTAACTTACATTTTTCTGCTGAGGTTGCTGTAATATAGTATTTCAAGTTCAGTGGTTTGGATAACAGACATTTATTGTCTGCATTTTGAATGGTAGGGTCTTGGATTTGGCAGGACTATGTTCCATCTGAAGGTGAGAGAGAGAGAGAGAGAGAGAGAGAGAGAGAGAGATGTTTTCAAGGGTGGTCTCACAGGCTATGGACGTTTCTTAGCTCATAGTAAATAACTTCACTTGTCCCCTGACATTTTCCTGACTGGTATATTTTCATCTAAATTTCTCTTCACAGGCACATCAATCATAGTGGATTAGGAGGCAAATGACTCTAAGATGAATGCCTTAACTAAATATATATCCAGTATGCTCCTATTTCCTGGTAAGGTCACACTCTGCATTGTTGAGAGTTAACTTTCTTAGGAAGACACAAATTAACCCAGAATATTTTTTTTATCAAACCAAAACCATTTTATACCTTACACAAATTCCAATTCACCAAACAAAACTCTACTTATTCCCTTTGTGTTTAGAGAACAAACCTGCCAGGGAACTAAGGCCTTATGGCAGGTCTCCTTTTGGATTCTTCGTTGGCACACAACATGGGTGAAAGACGGACTATGCCACTGTTGTACACTGTGCAGCCTGCATCCACTGCTCTTGGACAGGAGCCACAGGAAAGACACGAGAAGCCAAAGCCAAAAATGGAGCTGGAGGCTGTACCTCAATGTCTCTATGGTTTTTTCTCAAAATAGCCTCCGTTTTCTGTCTGGTAGCATTTGCCAAAGCTAGGCCAAGAGAAGTCAAAGTAATTTAGATTCAATCTTCTCTCCGAAATGAAATGAACAGAAGTTTTATTAGAAGGAAATCAAGAGGAAATTGAACTTTCTTATTTGACTGTGCAATTGCTATGACCAAACACAATATTCATGAAGTGAAGTTTGAAAGATTATTATTTATGTGCCTCCTCCCACCCTGAAGTCACCTAAACTCTTCTTGCTCTTGTCAAAATAGGGGCCCAGGTTATCTTTCCTCTTAGGAGTCAATTCATGAAAATGGCAAATATAGTTAGGGCTAAGATGCTCTTTATTAATGTTTTTAAATGCTTTAGTCACATTTTCTAATTTATGCTACTTAAAGTTCTAGAGAGTGAAAGACAGTCAAAGTTATGATTTATTTTGATATCATTATCAGCTACCAAGTAAGTAAAATAATGTTGGTGCTTTGAATATTTTCCTGAGTTGAGCTTGTTAGAGCGCTGTTATAACAAATGAAGTCATGACAGGATCAAATGAAGCTTGCCTTAGAAAAGTCTATTTCAGGGAAAGCTGAACATATCTTCTTATCATAGAATTTGCTTCATTCAATGTAGAGATAGTGTGATGGAATTAAAGGTCCTTAGATATTGGGATTTCTTTTTCTGTCATTTTATAATAAAACTGGGTGACAATTATAAAGATAAGAACCTGATTTCTTGATCTGTTTATGGTGCCGCAGACAGTGGGGCAGGGGCTCAACTTGGTATGCCATACTTTGTTGACTCCCCAAGGAAGGCCTTACCCTCTCTGAAAAGTGGATGAGGGGTGGATGGACAGAGATGAAGGAACAGGAGAAGGGGCAGAAGAGGGAATTCGGGTTTATTTTGTAAAATGAAAAATTTCTTTAAATAAATAAACAATTTTTTTAAAAAGAACCTGAAATAAACACAAGGACTGACATACACCTGCACCATTCACTTCTAGGCTCTAAAAGGCATGGGCAACCTTCTGGCCTGCCTCCTCTTTCACGGAGGTCTCTTTCTTGGGTTGGGGAAATTCTATGATCCATTCTGAACAGCTGAATGTGACCACCCTTACACCCGCCCCCACTGCCTTGTCCAAAGCCTGATTCAAATTGTACGTTGAACAACAACATAGATAAGATTCCCATAACATTTAATACTGAATTATTTCATCAAAAAAGAGATTATTTACTTCATTTTGGATTGTTGACTATGATGGTTAAATTGAGACTTGAGAAGGAGGAGTTTATGATGTCTTTTAGAGATTCTTTAATGCTGGACTTTATGAAGGTCCAATAAGGTGATGGCAAACGAGGAAGGAGAAAGAGGGTGGTGGCAAATATCTGAAGGCAAACTTACACAGGCATTGGAAACTACTTTCCCTCTATGCATAGAAATCAGCCTTTACTTCCACACTATCCATCTGTAACTGATCTGTCCCTCCTGCTCTTTTACACAAGAAGCTTATAATAATGGCTAGCCAGTGGGGAACTGGGATTACATCAAGTTAGTATAAAATAAAATCTCCCCACTCTTCCAGGTTTATTGCTGCTGTTGTGATATAGCTTTGGCAAAAAGAAACATGGAGAACAGAGGGTTTATACTGCTGATAATTCAAGGCTACATTCTTTTTCATTTTATATTATTATTATTATTATTACAAATTTTCACCTCCTCTCCTCCTTCCATTTTCCTTCCCCTTCCCACACTTCCTCTCCCCCTTCCTCTCCAGTCCAAAGAGCAGTCAGGGTTCCCTGCCCTGTGGGAAGCCCAAGTTCCTCCCCGCTCTATCCAGGTCTAGGAAGGTGAGGATCCAAACAGACTAGGCTCCCACAAAGCCAGTCCATGCAGTAGCATCAAAACCCAGTGCCATTGTCCTTGGCTTCTCAGTCAGCCCTCCTTGTCAGCCACATTCAGTGATTCCAATTTGATCATCTGCTCCATCAGTCCCAGTACAGCTGGCCTTGGTGAGTTCCCATTAGATCAGCCCCACTGTCACAGTGGGTGGGCGCCCCCCTTGTGGCCCTGAATTCCTTGCTCATGTTCTCTCTCCTTCTGCTCCTCATTTGGACCTTGGGAGCTCAGTCCAGTGCTCCAATGTGGGTCTCTGTCTCTATCTCCACCCAGCGCCAGATGAAGGTTCTATGGTGGTATGCAAGATATTCATCAGTGTGGCTATAGTATAGGGCCAGTTCAGGCGCCCTCTCCTCAGCTGCTTAAGGAGAAAGCTGGGGACACCTCCTTGGACACCTGGGAACCCCTCTAGAGTACAGCCTTATTTTTTTATTGTTTTTATTGAGCTATATATTTTTCTCCACTCCACTCCATTTTTACCCTCTCCCATGATCTCATGGTCTCAATTTACTGAGGAAATTTTGTCTTTTTCTATGTCCCATGTAGTTTAGATCCATGTATGTCTTTAGTAGGGTTCTCATTGTTGTTTAGGTTCTGTAGGATTGTGATTTGAAGGCTCATTTTTCTTTACTTTATGTCTAAAAGACACTTATGAGTGAGTATATATGATATTTGACTTCCTGGGTCTTGGTCACCTCACTTAATATGATCTTTTCTAGATTCATCCATTTGCCTGCAAATTTCAAGATGTCATTGTTTGTTTGTTTTTTCTGCTGTGCAGTTCTCCATTGTGTAAATGTACCTAAACACCCCTTGGCTGAAGAATGGATAAAGAAAATGTGGTACATTTACATATTCTTTGATCAAGGGGCATTTACGTTGTTTCCCTGTTCTGGCTATAACAAACAATACTACTATGAATATAGTTGAGCACATGTGTGTAGTGAGTGATAAGCTGTGGGCCGCTTCCCACCGCCTGGCTCCTGGCCGCCAGGCTCCTGCACGGCTAGCTTTACACCCGAAATAATTACACAGAAACTGTATTCTTTTAAATACTGCCTGGCCCATTATTTTCAGCCTCTTACTCACATCTTGACTAACCCATATCGAATAATCTGTGTAACACCATGAATGGTGTCTTACCCGGAAAGATTCAGCATGTCTGGCCTGGTGGCTGGCTCCATCACATCTGGCATCTCTCTGAGGAGAGGCACGGCGGTCTGACTAACTTAGGAGAGGCGTGGCATCTGACTGAGACATCTACCTCACTTCCTTCTTCCTGTTCTGTCTACTCCACCCACCTAAGGGCTGGCCAAGGTAGCTTCTTTATTAAAACAGAAGACCCTCCCACATCATTTCCCCTTTTTCTGTTTAAACAAAAAATAAGGCTTTAACTTTAACAGCAAAATTACATATAACAAAACAGTTATCAAGTAAGAATTACAGTTACAATATTTATATCTACTTTATCTTTTATCATAACAAAGGAAAACAACTGTAACTATCTATCTATTCTTCAACTCCATCAAAGACTCCAGAAGGACACAATATTACCTAAGTAAATAAGAAATATGCAATTTCCAAACTCTAGAAATGATAGAGACATCTTACTGCCTGGACAGTCACCCAAAGTTCTTTTGTATTGTTGGGGCATCTATCTTCAGCCTATAGGCCCACAGTATCCAGCAGACTTTCCCATGAAGCAGGAAATTTCAAAAACAGTTCAGTCAGTATCTGCTCTGTCCTGTAGAATGTCTCGCAGACTCTTTCATGAGTCAGGAACCCCAAAGAATCATCTCACATTTAGGAAAGTTCAGCATTTCTCTCTCTGTGGGTTCTTTGTGTCCAGTTTCTGCAACAGTCCAGGCAAGAGCAGTTTCTTGTGCAAATTGCTATCAAACTCCATAAGGATCCTCTTCGATGCCCATCATCTTCTTGAAGTAGATTGGTGCTGCCAGGAGCAGACGTGTCTCATTGTCATGAAAAGCCCTAAGTTATTAAAACATTTAAAATGCCATATTCTGTAGTCTTTGGAAGATATGAAGAATGCCTATCTAACTGAAATATATCTCTATATATCTAGAAAATCTAACTAACATGACTACAAGTTTTACTATTGTTGACTATCCATTAACAATCTATATACATTACATTTTTAAGATGAACTACACAATCACAATACCTTAATCAGTATCAGAAATACATATACATATAAGAAAATTGACCTTAAATTTAAATCACTAAAGCAAACTCCATATCAATGCAAATTATTCATATCTATATCATATCCCCCTTTAAATGTAAAAGAATATTTATAAACAATATTTGGGAATATGGATGTAGTTATTTCTCTCCAAACTGCTTCCTGCTGAATGGGGATGCTGTTAATCAGATCTTTCATGGTGTAACCTGTGTGCCAGGTTCATCTCAGTCGGCAGTTGAGCGAAGTAATTTTTTGAGGGTGTTCACAGCAACCTTTCAGGAGGACGTGGTCTATCATACCATATTGGGATAGAAGCAATCCACATGGTCTCATTTTCTGTAAAGATAAAAGAAGAATCTCTTTTCCAAAGTGTCATATCCTTAGATCCAAATTCTGAAGTCAAGGTATTTTCAAGATATCTTTCTTGGATTAGTTCAGCAGCATTTATAGACAAATATCTTTCAGCAGCTGTTGCTTCTTCCTCGGCATTCAAACAATTCAAAGAGTGAATAATAGAGTACCAAGATTCTCTGTGTATTTTCCATCTTTGTGCAGCTTTATTTTAACCTCTATTTCGTTTATTTTTACTTCTATTTTTTGAGACAGGTTCTCTTTATATCTTTGTCCTGGAATAACTCTTTAGACCAGGCTGTCCTTGAACTCACAGATATCCCCTGTCTTTGCTTCCCAAGTGCTGGGATTAAAGGTGTGTGCTACCACACCGTGAACTCACAGAGATCTGCCTGTCTCTGCCTCCCAGGCATTCGGATTAAAGGCGTGTGCTACCACACCTTGAAGTCACAGAGGTCAATCTACCTTGCCTCCTAAGTGTTGGGATTAAAGATGTGTACCACCACAACAAACTACTTCTTTTTTCTTTTTTACTTTTAAGAACTTTAACCTTTAGTCTGCATATATTTTAACACACTGTAAATCATTTAGAGGTTTTCTTCATCTTTGAATCTCTCTTTATTGTATATTTCTCTTTTTCTGACCACATGAGTCTTTAATTTACCAAACAATATCGGTAGGACTAAAGCTGTGACTTTGGCGGCTGGATCCAGCCCATTCCTTAGCTTTCCAGCCTAATGGCAGAGGTACTTGCTAGAGCCATTCTTATTACCACAACTCTGTGGTGTTTCAAGGTCCCTGCCAGCAAGCAAGCTGCAACAGTGTTAAACAACAATCAAAAGCTCCATAGTCAGGACCGCCTGTTTGAAAGAGTCAGAGTTTGCCCTGGTAGGACGGCCCAGAAAGCTGGCATTTTAAAACGGCACAGCTTTTTTCCTGCTACGGCTAAAAAACGAAAAACACACGTTCAGCTTTTCATCAACACCATTTAAGTGTTTTGTGGCAGGACCTCTTAAAAGAGCTGCACGGTTTTGCAGCTAAAGCTGAGTCAGGAAGCCTCTCTTAGATGAGAGCGCTTGCTAGCCTCTAGCAAGCAGAGCCAAACCTGAGAAATTACTGCGACCAAGAAAATATGCTTTACTCTATTCTTTCCCAAGCTTTCTCAAGCTTTCTGTGGATTCAGCCATCCACGTTGAGCGTCATTCTGTAGTGATGAGCTGTGGGCCGCTTCCCACCGCCTGGCTCCTGGCCGCCAGGCTCCTGCACGGCTAGCTTTACACCCGAAATAATTACACGGAAATTGTATTCTTTTAAATACTGCCTGGCCCATTATTTTCAGCCTCTTACTCACATCTTGACTAACCCATATCGAATAATCTGTGTAACACCATGAATGGTGTCTTACCCGGGAAGATTCAGCATGTCTGGCCTGGTGGCTGGCTCCATCACATCTGGCATCTCTCTGAGGAGAGGCACGGCGGTCTGACTAACTTAGGAGAGGCGTGGCATCTGACTGAGCCATCTACCTCACTTCCTTCTTCCTGTTCTGTCTACTCCACCCACCTAAGGGCTGGCCAAGGTAGTTTCTTTATTAAAACAGAAGACCCTCCCACATCACATGTGCTTGTGGTATGAGTGAGCATTCTTTGGATATATACCCAAAATTGGTTTTTATGGGTCTTGAGGTAGGTTGTTTCCTAATTTTCTGAGAAATCACCATACTGATATCTGAAGGGGCTGTATCAGTTTATACTCCCACCAGCAATGGAGGAATGTTCCCTTTACCCTCTATCTTCTCCAGCATAAGTTGTCATCAGTGTTTTTGATCTTGGCCATTCTTACATGTATAAAATGGAGTCTCAGAGTTGTTTTGATATGCATTTCTCTGATGGCTACGGATGTTGAACATTTCCTTAAGTGTCTTTAAGGCATTTTAGATTCCTCTGTTGAGAGTTCTCTGTTTAGGTCTGTACCCCATTGTTTTTATTAGATTATTTGTTCTTTGATGACCAATTTCTTGAGTTCTTTGTATATTTTGGAGATCAGACCTCTGTCTGATGTGGGGTTTGTAAAGATCTTTTCCCATTCTGTCCTATTTATTTTCATGTTCTATCCGTGGGCTCTGTGTCTAGAACAAAATAGCTTCCCAATAAAAAAAATGAATTCTTTGAGGAAAAGGAGGCAAGGAGGCTAATGTTTATCGTAGAGTTTTGACAGGTGACATTTCTGGCTTTGAAACTACTTCAAGTAGTTATTTCTTGTAAAGAAGTTATTTCAGCAGTTCTTCTTAAAGTTTAAGTTGTATCTAAAAAACGGGAACCGCTCTTCATTAAAGCAGGGTGTCCTGAGGTCTGAAGTCGAACAGCTTCTGCCCTTGTATACAATGGATGTGGAAGATGATTATGAGTAATAATAGATGGAGAGGAGCTCTTTATGATTGGCTAGCAGAAGACCTACAATTTGGAGATGGGTGTGTTCTTAAATTGTATCAAATTCATACCATTAATTTGATTGCTGGAATTTAAACATGAGGAGAGTACTTTGAATGGAAAGTTAATAGTTATTACTGGAAAATAGTGTTCTGTGGATAATTAAGTTTAGGAAATGCTGCTTAGGCAAAGTTAAGAAGATATGTTTGCTGCAGGGATATTTTTTTCAGTCTTTAATATGATAATGTACAGAGTTGCTCTCCTAAAAGGGAATACATTAAGAAACACTTCCTCCATATCTGATTTGCTGTGCATGATTTTTCACAAAAATAGTCTCTCTGGCTAAATAAATGCATAAAATTGCAATGAGCAGACATTTCTTCCTTGCTTTTGCATTTTTCCTCAGCATCTTTGTTAGCATAGATACCTACAAAGCATATCTTTTCTCACTCACTCATATATATATATATATATGTATATATATATATATATAAATGACAGTGACTCAAATATCAGTTCAAAAACAGTTTTCTTGGAGTAATCTTACTGCTGCCACTTATCTGATCTTTGATTTCTTGGTTCTTGGGTATTCAGTTGGAGTCTGAGTGACACTGAAAATGCAGGGTACAATCTAGTCTTCCTTCTTGCTCTCTGACTTGAAATCTATTCACTTCGATACATGATTCTGCTAGCATCTGCCCAATGCACTATACCAAGATGGTTTGGCAGTTCAGCAGAACTAACCTGAAGATAATGATTAGAACCTTCATAAATTACTTCTCACGCTGAAAATTTGTTTTCTGTCTATATCATCGGAGGGATAGAATTTCGGAAATGAATTTGACTACGCTTGTTTTGGATGAAGCCTCTTCTGTACGATTATCTGATGCATCAGAGCTACTAAAACTGTGAAATCTAACAAAGAAAGAAACATATGCCTTTGAATATATGTGGTAATATCAGATTGATTTTTAAAAGGGGGCTTGGGTGGTTTAGTGGATAGAGTGTCTGCTGAGAAAGCATGAGAATATAAGTCTGGATCTCTAATACTGATGTAAACTCTAGACAGAACGACACACATTTGTAACATATCAGTGTGTTTTTGTTGGGGGCTATGGATTGGGCAGAGAGACAGACATATCCCTCCAGCCCACTGGTCATATAACCTAGATGAATTTATAAACTCCAGGTTCAGTGAGAGACTCACAAAAATGAGGTGGAAATAGGCTGAAGTAGATACAGGAAGTGGAATTCTAGCAACCAAGTGCATTTTTGCATGTAGTAAGAAGTGCACCACATACATCCACAACGACCAACAACACTAACACCAACACTGCCACCACCACAATTCTTTATTAACACAGACAGGCCATGTATATTTCTGACAGAAGATAGCCAATAGAAACAAAGGATCTGACATTTTCAGTTAAGAACATTTACTATAGGACACCATGACGCTCATATTGCTCTCTTATAAGAGTTGGATTTGTCTTATTTCTTTGAGAGTAGAAATTGCAGCAGACCCTGAATTTATGACTTGCTCATTTAGTTAGTTCTTGAACCATGGAAAGTTTAAGTTGAAATTAAAATTGAGTGAAGGTCAGTTCTCCAGGCTATGAAATCAACATCACAGTATCAGAATGGCTGAGTGGATCTTAAGATTGACCTACCAAAGTTATCAATAACAATTCCTGAGGCAGAGCAAGCAGAAAGGAACTACTGGAAACAAAATGGTAATGTTTTGTAGAAAAGGGAGTTAGGGGACAATGAAAATGAATTTGCTCTGATAACATAATTAAATATATTCTCTCTGGGATCGTTCCTTGAGTAGTTGTCCAGAATACTTTATTTGTATTAAAAAAGAAGCTTTTATTCATGGGATGTTAGATTTTATCAATATCAATAGAGATTTTCAAATATATTTTCAAACTATTTTTTCCTGGAAGGGGTTTTGATTCTATTTGCAGAGCTGAAATGGAGCAGAGAACTTTTTCATTTTGTTGAGCACTTTGGCTGTGATACAAATACCACCAGTGGTTACAAGGGTCTGCTTGGATTTTCTAAAACAAAACAGTTGCATGACAGCTTTAGAAGTTTTCAAACTGATGGCCTTAATATGGGATTTGTTCTTTGATCTTGTCATGGTTTTGGAATGTAGGGCTGTAAATCCAAAAATGAGCAAGTTGAGCACTAGGCTTATATGCATGCTTTGAGACAAGACGTATGTAAGCCTCGTGGATATGCACATGTACGTATTAATTTTACTTAAGTGATATACACATATTAAAATAAACTGATTAATAAAAACATTAACTTTACACTCAAAGGTGCAGTTTTATTTTTAAAAAGCAGAATGTACTTTGCAGCATTTATAATAGCCCTGTCAATATTATGCTTATTTGTTGAATTCTAACCCTTATGAGCCTTCAATGAAACAAGTAATGTTAAAGAAAACAGTATTTACAATACCTTAAAAATCCATTAGAATCTATTAAGCTATTACAACTTTAATGTGATTAAGAGATTTCACTGTATGAATACATGAAGGACTAAGCACCACACAGAGCATGGGAGAAGTCATCTTTCTACATGGAGGGAACAAGGGTTTGTTTCTTTCTAGGGCATTTTATGAAGATGTGGTTTGAGCTTTTATCTTATTTTTTATTAGTAATAGGAATGAAACAAAGGGCCACATGCATACTGGGCAAGTACTCTACCACTGAGCCTTATTCCTATTTGTATTAGTTCATACAGCCACAGAGTTTTGCTTTTCAAATGTGTACTTTGTATGTAGCATGGGTGGACACTGCAATTTTAGTATTGACTAAGATCTCAATTTACTTTCTTAAGGATATGGGGGAAAGTGTCTACACAGAACAAAAGCTATACAGTGAAAGTGTATGTGTCCTTAGCCCTTAGAGCTCTTAGCATAATTGCTAAGTTGATAGGAAACCTCCATCTGTTTCAAGTTAGTGTTGTAGAATAAAGAAGCACAAACTAGCGAGATACCAGAGTGATGTGGGATTCCCCTCTATATGCTATGCAGTGAATATGTTTTATTACTATTGGTTAATAAAGGAGCTGTTTTGGTTTTTGGCCAGTGGCTTAGCAGGGAAAAGCCATTTGGGAAATCAGAACACACACACACACACACACACACACACACACACACACAGAGAGAGAGAGAGAGAGAGAGAGAGAGAGAGGCCATGTAGTTACCAAAGGAGAAAGATTGACACTACTGGAACATTACCTCATCACGAATTGTGATACACAGAATAATAGAAATGGGTTAATATAAGATGTAAAACTTAGTTAATAATAAAAGTTTGAGCTAATAGGCCAAACACAGTTGTAATTAATAAAGTTTCTGTGTGGATTTATCAGGATGACCAGGAAATGAAATGTAGTCTCCATTTACACTAGAGTCTTTGGTTTATTAGCTTTATGAACAATTTTACCTATTTACTAGAAGTCAAAGTTTTCCGAATGTCAGAATCAGTGATAATGTCATTCCAGGACAAAGCAGAGAACATACCACGAGTCCTGAAAAGTTACCTTTACTACTCTTCTGAATGCCTTGGAGTGGGATAACCCTACAGAGATCTCTTTCCTGCAGTCTAAATTTTATCAATCTAACCAAATAATTTCCATGAAAGAGGGACTATTTTGTATGTTGTTTTTTTTAGTAGTGAATCCTCAATGCCTAAATGATATCCTAACAGAGTCAGTCACTATTCCCATGTGGAGCCCAGAAGAATCAACAGGATCTTCTAACTCATGCCATCATTTTATCAGTCTAGACCTTAACTACTTACTGTATTCAGACAGAAATAGTATTCTTTTGCCCTTTTAAAACTGTATTTTAAAAAAAAAATATAGCCCCCTGCCTCATCCTCCTGTCTTTGGGGCCACAAAATCCCACAGCTCAGCCTGTTTGGGCTCTGGGGACCTGGAATTGAGTGCACATAGGCTGGTGGAAGGTCTCCTCCTTCATTTGACTGCCCGGGGCAAGGTAGGCCTTTGTCTGAGAGCTGCTTGGCCTGCAAGGGGACCTGACAGTCTGTCAGAGGATCCATCATTCTTTGGGGTGAGTGAGGAGTGAGTGCCCGAACCGCGGCAGCTGCCCGGAGAGGGACCACCGACATTCCACAACTCCCCCTGCCACCAGCACACTTCCTGCTCTTCCTGCAGGGGTTATTCTCCCCGGATACTGCCTCTCTCTTCCTGTCCCTTCCCAGCTTGCACCCAGAATCCTCCCTCCTTCCCCCTGCCTCATCCTCCCATCTTTGGGGCCACAAAATCCCACAGCTCAGCCTGTTTGGGCTCTGGGGACCTGGAATTGAGTGCACCCAGGCCCGTGGGAGGTCCCCTCCTACATTGGCCTGCCTGGGGCAAGGTAGGCCTTTGTCTGAGAGCTGCTTGGCCTGCAAGGGGACCTGACAGTCTGCCAGAGGATCCATCATTCTTTGGGACACTCCAGTCCTGGTGACGACTTCTGGAGATGCACTTTCATACCTCGCTGACCTCTCAACACAGTAGCACCAGTGATATTTTCTTAGTTGTTCTCAGGTGTCCTGCTCCAGTTCTAAGGCCATCCACCCAAAGGGGTCAGACTCTGGCCTCCAAGCAGGTCTGAGGATTCCTGCGGAGGGGTGCGGGCTCCTTCAGATTGTGCTGCCAGGTTCGCTGTGTGGTATTCCATCCCGCCCTGCCCCCACCTTGGCCCTTTTGTCTGGGCTGCGACCCTGGGCTGCCTGGAATCCCTGATCCTGTGCACTGACATTCCATCTGAACTGGTGAGTGAATGCGGACCCTGGGGCAACCTGCCCTGGAAGAGAGCACAGACCCCCTACCCCCACTTCCCTCTGTAGGCTTGTGTCTGTTTCTCCCGTCCCTGTGTCTCCCAAGCTTTCCCTAGTGTTCTCAGGTGTCCTGCTCCTGTTCTAAGGCCATCCACCCAAAGGGGTCAGAGTCTGGCCTCCAGGCAGGTCTGAGGATTCCTGCTGAGGGGTGCGGGCTCCTTCAGATTGTGCTGCCAGGTTCGCTGTGTGGTATTCCACCAGTTCAGTTCCACCTGAACTGGTGTCCTGCTACTGTTCTAAGGCCATCCACCCAGAGGAATCAGACTCTGGCCTCCAGGCAGGTCTGGGGATTCCTGCAAGGGAGTGCGGGCTTCTTCAGATTGTGACACAAGGAATAGGTCCTCCTCTGACACTGGGGAGATCCAACCAGTTTCAGTCACAGCAAAGATTGGTCTAGGACACCAAACGCCTCCGGGCTCCTTTTGAAGGAAGAGATGGGCAGGCGCCAATGCAGGAGCTCCTCCAACAACATGAAAGGCAACATGACATCACCACAATCCAGACATCCCGAAACAACAAGAACTGAACACCCTACCCCAGAAGATATAGAAGAATCCGACCTTAAACAGTACTTTATGAAAATAATAGAGGACCTTAAACAGGAGGTAAAAAACTGCCATAAAGAAATGGAGATGACAAACAAAAAGGTAGATGAAATAAATAAATCTCTCAAAGATACCCAAGAAAAACAAGAAAAAGCAATCAAACAGGTAAGGGAAACAGTACAAGACCTGATAAATGAAATGGAGGTATTGAAGAAAACACAATCTGAGGGACGACTGGAAATGGAAACTCTGAGTAAACGAACAGAAACTTCAGAGACAAGTATTTCCAACCAAATACAAGAGATGGAAGAAAGAATCTCGGAGTCTGAAGATACTATAGAGGAAATAAACTCACAGATTAAAGAACTAAACAAATCTAACAAATTCTTAACACAAAACATTCAGGAAATCTGGGACACCATGAAAAGACCAAACCTAAGAATAATTGGGGTAGAAGAAGGAGAAGAATTACAACTCAAAGGCCCAGAAAACATATTCAACAAAATTATAGAAGAAAACTTCCCCAACCTAAAGAAGGATGTTCCTATGAAGGTACAAGAAGCCTACAGAACACCAAATAGACTGGATCAAAAGAAAGCATCCCCACTCCATATAATAATCAAAACACAAAACATACAGAATAAAGAACAGATATTAAGAGCTGCAAAGGAAAAAGGTCAAATAACATATAAAGGGAAACCTATCAGAATTACACCTGATTTCTCAATGGAAACCATGAAAGCCAGAAGAGCTTGGATAGATGTGCTACAGACACTAAGGGAACATGGATGCAAGCCTAGACTACTATACCCAGAAAAGCTTGCATTCACCATTGATGGAGAAAACAAGATATTCCAGGACAAAAACAGATTTAAACAATACGCAGCCACAAATCCAGCCTTGCAGAAAGTAATAGAAGGAAAATCACAAACCAAGGAGTCCAACAACGCCCACAATAACTCAGGCATCTAGCGACCCTTCACCAGCACAACTAGAAGAAGGGAAACACACAAACTCTACTACTAAAAATGACTGAAGTTAACAACCACTGGTCATTAATATCACTTAATATCAATGGACTCAATTCACCTATAAAAAGGCACAGGCTAAGAGACTGGATACGAAAACAGAATCCAACATTTTGTTGTTTACAAGAAACACACCTCAACCACAAAGACAGACACCTACTCAGAGTAAAGGGTTGGGAAAAGGTTTATCAAGCAAATGGACCTAAGAAACAAGCTATTGTGGCCATACTAATTTCCAACAAAGTTGACTTCAAACTAAAATCAATCAGAAGAGATGGAAAGGGACACTTTATACTCATAACAGGAAAAATCCATCAGAATGAAGTCTCAATCCTGAATATCTATGCCCCTAATATAAAAGCTCCCACTTATGTAAAAGAAACACTTCTAGAACTCAAGGCAGCCATCAAACCACACACACTAATAGTTGGAGATTTCAACACTCCTCTCTCACCAATGGACAGGTCAATCAGACAGAAACCTAACAGAGAATTGAAAGACTTAATGGAGGTAATGAACCAAATGGACCTAACAGACATCTATAGAACATTCCACCCAAATAGGAAAGAATATACCTTCTTCTCTGCGGCTCATGGAACCTTTTCGAAAATTGACCATATACTTGGTAACAAAGCAAACTTCCACAGTTACAAAAAAATATTAGTAACCACCTGTGTCTTATTGGATCACCATGGATTAAAATTAGAATTCAACAACAATGCTACCCCCAGAAAGCCCACAAACTCATGGAAACTGAACAGTCAACTACTGACCCACCCCTGGGTCAAGGAAGAAATAAAGAAAGAAATTAAAGTCTTTCTTGAATTTAATGAAAACAAAGACACAACATATTCAAACCTATGGGACACAATGAAAGCAGTGCTAAGAGGAAAGTTCATAGCACTAAGTGCCCACTTAAAGAAAAAGGAGAAAGCACTCATTGGTGATTTAACAGCACACCTGAAAGCTCTGGAAAAAAAAGAAGCAGACTCACCTAGGAGAAGTAGAAGACTGGAAATAATCAAACTGAGGGCAGAAATCAACAAAATAGAAACACAGAAAACAATCCAAAGAATCAATGAAACAAGAAGCTGGTTCTTGGAGAAAATCAACAAGATTGACAAACCCTTAGCCAAACTAATCAAACGGCAGAGGGAGAACACGCAAATTAATAAGATCAGAAATGAAAAGGGGGACGTAACCACAGACACAGAGGAAATTCAGAGAATCATTAGATCTTACTACAAAAGCCTGTATGCCACAAAATTGGAAAATGTAAAAGAAATGGACAGTTTTTTAGATAAATACCATATACCAAAGTTAAACCAGGACCAGGTAAATGCTCTAAATCGTCCTGTTAGTCGCGAAGAATTAGAAACTGTTATCAGAAACCTCCCTACCAAAAAGAGCCCAGGACCAGATGGTTTCAATGAGGAATTCTACCAGAACTTCCAAGAAGACCTAATACCTATACTCCTTAAGGTATTTCATAATATAGAAACACAAGAGACACTGCCAAATTCCTTCTATGAAGCTACAGTTACCCTGATACCTAAACCACACAAAGACTCAACCAAGAAAGAGAATTACAGGCCAATCTCACTCATGAACATTGACGCAAAAATTCTCAATAAAATACTGGCAAACCGAATCCAAGAACACATTAGAAAAATTATCCATTACGATCAAGTAGGCTTCATCCCAGAGATGCAGGGCTGGTTCAACATATGAAAATCTATCAATGTAATCCATCATATAAATAAACTGAAGGAAAAAAACCATATGGTCATCTCATTAGATGCTGAAAAAGCATTTGACAAAATTCAGCACCCTTTTATGATAAAAGTTTTGGAGAGATTAGGGATACAAGGGTCATTCCTAAATATAATAAAAGCTATTTACAGCAAGCCGACAGCTAACATCAAATTAAACGGAGAGAAACTCAAGGCTATCCCACTAAATTCAGGAACACGACAAGGCTGTCCACTCTCTCCTTATCTCTTCAATATATTGCTTGAAGTTCTAGCAATAGCAATAAGACAACATAAGGGAATCAAGGGGATTCAATTTGGAAAGGAAGAAGTTAAACTTTCATTATTTGCAGATGATATGATAGTATACATAAGCGACCCCAAAAACTCCACCAAAGAACTCCTACAGCTGATAAACTCCTTCAGTAACGTGGCAGGTTACAAGATCAACTCCAAAAAATCAGTCGCCCTCCTATACACAAAGGATAAGGAAGCAGAGAGGGAAATCAGAGAAGTATCACCTTTCACAATAGCCACAAATAGCATAAGATATCTGGGAGTATCTCTAACCAAGGAAGTGAAGGATTTATTTGACAAGAACTTTAAGTCTTTGAAGAAAGAAATTGAAGAGGATACCAGAAAATGGAAGGATCTCCCCTGCTCGTGGATTGGGAGGATCAACATAGTAAAAATGGCAATTCTACCAAAAGCAATCTATAGATTCAATGCAATCCCAATCAAGGTCCCATTAAAATTCTTCACAGAGATTGAGAGGACAATAATCAACTTTATATGGAAAAACAAGAAACCCAGGATAGCCAAAAAAATCTTATACAATAAAGGTACTTCTGGAGGCATTACCATCCCTGACTTCAAACTCTATTACAAAGCTACAGTATTGAAAACAGCTTGGTATTGGCATAAAAACAGAGAAGTTGACCAATGGAATCGTATAGAAGACCCGGATCTTAAACCACAAACCTACGAACACCTGATTTTTGATAAAGGAGCCAAAAGTACACAATGGAAGAAAGAGGGCATCTTCAACAAATGGTGCTGGCACAACTGGATGTCAACCTGTAGAAGAATGAAAGTAGATCCATATCTATCACCATGCACAAAACTCAAGTCCAAATGGATTAAAGACCTCAATATTAATCTGAACACATTGAGCTTGATAGAGGAGAAAGTGGGAAGTACTCTACAACAAATGGGCACAGGGAACCGTTTCCTGCGCATAACCCCAGCTGCACAGACTTTAAGGGCAACATTGAATAAATGGGACCTCCTGAAGTTGAGCAGCTTCTGTAAAGCAAAGGACATTGTCACTAAGACACAAAGGCAGCCTACTGACTGGGAAAAGATCTTCACCAACCCTGCAACCGACAAAGGTCTGATCTCTAAAATATATAAGGAACTCAAGAGACTAGACGGTAAAATGCCAATTAACCCAATTAAAAAATGGGGCGCTGAACTGAACAGAGAATTCTCAACAGAAGAAGTTCGAATGGCCAAAAGACACTTAAGGTCATGCTCAACCTCCCTAGCTATCAGGGAAATGCAAATCAAAACAACTTTGAGATATCATCTTACACCTGTCAGATTGGCTAAAATCCAAAACACCAATAATAACCTTTGCTGGAGAGGTTGTGGGGTAAGGGGCACACTCATCCATTGCTGGTGGGAATGCACACTTGTGCAACCACTTTGGAAAGCAGTGTGGCGGTTTCTCAGGAAATTCGGGATCAACCTACCCCAGGACCCAGCAATTCCACTATTGGGAATCTACCCAAGAGATGCCCAATCATACAACAAAAGCATATGCTCATCTATGTTCATAGCAGCATTATTTGTAATAGCCAGATCCTGGAAACAACCTAGATGCCCTTCAGTGGAAGAATGGATGAAGAAACTGTGGAATATATACATGCTAGAATACTACTCAGCGGTAAAAAACAATGACATCTTGAATTTTGCAGGCAAGTGGATGGAAATAGAAAACACTATTCTGAGTGAGGTAACCCAGACCCAAAAAGATGAACATGGGATGTACTCACTCATAATCGGTTTCTAGCCATAATTAAAGGACATCGAGCCTATAAATTTGGGATCCTTAAGAAGATAATAAGGTGAACTCCCAAAAAAAGATATAGTAATCCTCCTGGATATTGGAAGTAGACACGATCGCCAGGCAAAATTGGGAACTTGAGGGTTGGGCGAGACTGGGCCAAGGGAAGATAGGGAGAGAAAAGTGTGAAGGGGAGAATGGGGGGATCTCGGAGGAATGGGGTGCTTGGGATATAGGAAGGGTGGATATGGGAGCAGGGAAGCATATATCTTAATTTAAGGAGCTACCTGAGGGTTGTCAAGAGACTTGACCCTAGAGGGGTTCCCGGGTTTCCAGGGAGACGGCCCTAGTTAGTTCCTTGGGCAGCTGAGGAGAGGGAGCCTGAAAAGGCCAGTTCCTATAGCCATACTGATGAATTTCTTGCATATCACCATAGAACCTCCACCTGACGATAGATGAAGAAAATGACAGAGCCCCACATTGGAGCACCGGACTGAGCTCCCAATGTTCTGATGAGGAGCAGAAGGAGAGAGAACATGAGAAAGAAAGTCAGGACCGTGAGGGAACCTCCAGCTGGCGACAGATGGGGAAGGTGACTGAGCCCCACATTGGAGCCCTGGACTGAGCTCCCAAGGTCCTGATGAGGAGCAGAAGGAGCGAGAACATGAGGGAGAAAGTCAGGAACGTGAGGGGTGCGTTCACTCATGGAGACGGTGGGACAGAACTAAAGGGAGATCACCAACTCCAGTTGGAATGGGACTGATGGATCATGCGACCAAACCCGTCTCTCTGAATGTGGCCAACAGCGGGGGCTGACTGAGAAGCAAAGGACAATGGCGCTGGGCTCTGATTCTTCTGCATGGACGGGCTCTGTGGGAGCCTTCTCAGCTTGGTCGATCACCTTCCTGGACCTGGGGGGAGTTGGGAGGACCTTGGACTTAGCATAGAGCAGGGAACCCTGATGGCTCCTTGGCCTTGAGAGGGAGGGAGGGGAGGTATGGGTGGAGGGAAGGGGGAGAAGGAGGGGAGGGAAGGGGGAGGAGGAGCGGAGGGAGGGGGGAGGAGGAGGGAAGGAGATGGAAATTTTTAAATATATAAAAAAATAAACCTTGAGAGAAAAAAAAGTAAAACAACTCTGAGACTCCAAAAAAAAAATAAATAAATATATAAAATAAAAATAAAAAATAAAATAAAATATAGTATCCCCACAAAGGTACATGAATTAATGTTTTCTGCATTCTTTCACAGATATTCCCTCTTTGAATTTTTACCATTAGCTAAAACCTAAATTACTTTTCTTTCAAAGCATTATTTTTGCTGAAGATAAATATAATTTCGTCCTTAATTTTATTATTGTTATGAATTAATTGGTAGATGATGGCATACATGAGCCATTGTGCATATGTGGAGGTCAGAAGACAGCTAGTCAGAGTAGGTTTTCTCTTGCCCCCAAGTGAATCCTGGGATATTAAGCTCAAATTATGCAACCTAGCTTTACTTTTATTCTTAATTTATAGAGCAGATTCCAGTTTACCACTGGAGATGATTAGTCCTTGGTGATATAAGAAATGAAATTGAACTGGGACTGCAAACAAGTCAGTGAGCTTTCTTCCTCCGTGTTTCCAGATTCTTCTTCTGCTAGAGGTCTTGCGCTAACTTCCTTCTTTGATTGGCTGTGATCAGAACATGTAATACAATAAACCATTCCTCCATAACTTCTTTCAGTTTTGTTCTCTATCACAGCAACAGAGAACCAATCTAAACTCCTCATGACAGGGTATCGGGACAGACGTGGACTGAGAACTACACATGAATAAGATATTAATTACTGTATATGAAAACTGGAAACACTGGCCATTGGCCTAGGTCAGTGTCATTGAAATAATTTCTGCCTAATACTCTGGGAGAATAAACATTTTCTTAAAAAAATCCCCACGAAAATTAGAAAAATCCCAAATTTACACTACGTATTTTACCACACTAATTTTGATGCCACCCTACTTGAAAATACATTATATAAGGAGTGACAACCTTGAAGAAAAATACAAGCCTTACACTTCAGCCATTTCACTTCAATGCATAGCACAATAGATGCCAACAAAGACTGTTCCTTTTCTCAATGAAACTTCAGCTCTGTCTCTATACACCACATGTGGAAATGATGCTCCCTGCCAGAGAGCCAGCAGACAAGAGAGACACATGAGCTGCAACTCTATGCCAAGCACAACAAATAAGCAGAGGGTATCTCATGTTCTCACAGTCCCATCTCTCAACTGTGTAATTGTTTGTACCCATAGTAATGAAATGGTATTCAAGATATTTTGGCTTATAAAGAGATGCAGATAGGGAAAATTACCATCATTAAACTTTGTATATGTAACCATCAACATAAAAATAAAAATAAATTTAATAGTGCATAAAATGAAGACAGTAATAGAGTGATGGG
This sequence comes from Arvicola amphibius, assembly GCF_903992535.2. NCBI lineage: Eukaryota > Metazoa > Chordata > Mammalia > Rodentia > Cricetidae > Arvicola > Arvicola amphibius. Next base: position 28,935,266 of record NC_052061.1, on the reverse strand, counting down.
CTTAATTACATTGATGTATACTGAATAAGAATAAAAACTGAAAGAAGCAAAAACTCTGTAAGGTTGACAGAAAGATTCTCTCACAGAATGTAGGACTGAAGTAAGGTAAGTTCTATTTCTATATCTATAAAGATAACAATACCTTTATTTTATTCCTACTGTTTATAGTCAAAAACACAAAGTACCATTTGACTAGAATACTAGTTATATTGAACAACAGCAAAGATGATTCTGAGCTTGTGAGCTCACTCTCTAAACAAATGCATTTAACTAAGTTCCTGGAAGGGGAAGTTTGCTGCATAACACAGTTCACCAAATTAAATTCCATATCAATACAATGTTCATAAAAAGTGATAAAATGCCTCATTTAAGTGTTTGTGGCCAATAATTAAATGTTAACAATAACTGCAACAATTGTTCAGCACTTAGAAAAAAATTAAGGCTTTTTAATGGGACAGTTTTATAATTGGTATTGACTAGAACTGCATGTGTTTGGTGACAAAAAACATGTTAATATGCCACTGTTTTACACAGGTTTAAATTCTACAGACAGCGGCATTTTTTACTGCTAGGACCACTGCATCATGGTTAGGAGACCAATGACAGTACTCCCAAATATTGAGTTATGAAGGCCAAATTAAAGAGAAAACAATAGCCATAGGAATGAGAATAAAATCTCTATTGTTTAGTTTATTGCTACAATTTAATTTCACTTATTTTTAAACAAGGATTAACCAAAGTGTTACAGAAGAATGTGCAGATTTTATAAAATTAATCCATTCAAAGAGTTTTTACATGTTTTGGAAAGAGCACAGGGATGCACATTATTTAAAACTTACATTTTAAAAAAAAGTTAAAAATCCATGGATATTCACTGTGGCGGTTAGAGTAAGAATAATCTTCATAGGCTGATATATTTGAATAGTTAGTTACCAAGAAGTCGAACATGGTGATAGATTGGAATGACTTGCAGGTGTGGTCCTGTTGAAAGAAGTATGTTGCTGGGGTTGAGTTTTAAGGTTCAGGATAGACCAAGTCTCCCTTTCTCTGTCTGTGAATCAAGGGGAGGCTCTCAGTTAGTTCTTTAGCATCATGCCTTCCCACTACCACATTCCATACAATGATGATAATGGACTAAAGCACTGAAATTGTAAACAAACCCCAATTAAATGCTTTCTTACAAGAGTTGTCTTAGGCATTCTGTCTCGTAACAGCAATAGAGCAGTGATGAAGATAGATAACATCTATTGGTAGCAGGGGTGAGGGATTGTGACAATTCTCACCTTGCTGATTGTTGGAAAATAATGAAGATTTGGGGCCTTTAGGCTAGAAAGGTGGTTGTGTAGTTTAAATTGAGCTTCATGAATCATCCTAGTAGGAGCATGGAAGAAAGAAATTTTAACTGTGGCAACCCAGATCAAGAAGTTTCAGAGGAGAAGAAGTAAGTGGCCTAGAGACAATTCTTATGATATTGTATCAAAGAACATGCCTGCTCTTTTCCCTTCTTCTAAAATTCAGCTTGTAGCTAAAAAATAGTTATGATTAATGGCATTGGCAGAGCAGATTTAAAGATGTCATAATGTTGACTCTGCCCTGTAGCTGTTATTAACCACTTCATATAGATTTATAGTAAAAAGGAGAAAGCTGGACAAAGAGCAATATAAAATGTACAGGTCCAAGAGAAAAGGGGCACAGGAAGTATAATGGAGCTAAGTCCAGTACTCAAGGAGATGAGATTAAAAGTTTAAAGAAAAGCATGGTGCTAGATGGAACACAGTGAATAGTGGTCTCTGATCAAGACCCCAACCAGCTAAGTGTCCAGCATTGGAGAGCAATGAAGGGACCCACCACAGATAGAAAGCTGGGGTAGATATGACTGAAAGAGAAGGCCGAGTTCCAACACCTCACACAGCACAACTTGGCTACTTTGGCCACATCGCTCTGGCTGGAGAGCCAAGAATATAAGAAAGAGATTGAAGAATCTTTCTCAATGGATATGGAAGGCAACTGAGGCTAAGTGTGCACATTAGCAGTGACCTTCTATGCATGCCCAGAGAAGCCATTATATGATTCTATGAGGGTAAAGCTTAGGTTGCTCTGAAGACCTCAAGATTTTGGAGATGTGAGATCATGGGATAATTCAAGAAGAGTTGCAGACCTGGAATCAGCCCAAGAGACAGAAGTTTGTTGTAGTCAACTGTTCTGGGGCAAGGTCCCTAAGAACCAGTCAAGAAAAATAGAGTCTAAATTTGAGAGTCTTTATTAAGTCAGCCTGCGATTCCCAGAAAAGAAACAGTTTTCACAGAGCAATCTACTGATTTTGCAGGGAATATTTGATGGAAAAAATATATCCTGGTTGGCAGTTGCAGGGGAAGTAGAGCAAGCACCAGTTTAACAGAAGTCAAAAGTGTTAGTCACAGCAAAGTCACATGGATGCCCTGATCTGGGGTGCAGCTGTTATGGTTTTGGTCCCTGTCCCTTTAAGAGACAAGCCACTCCCATTCCCTCTCAGTCTGCTGAGGCAGGCTGATCTTCAGCTTCCGGTCTGAGCTTGCTCCTTTCCATCTTCCTCTCGGAGAGGCAGCTACGCTTCTGCCTCTCTCCCCACTTCTCTGCTTCCCCTTCTCTGTCTCTCTCTGTCTCTCTCTCTCTGTCTCTCTCTCTCCCCCTCCCCCTACCCCTTCATAACTCCCCTGAATAAATATTCAACCTCACCATGTCTCTGTCTTCTGCCCGCCCGCCATGTGTCTCCCGGCCTGGGACCAGCCACTGCTCTGGGACGGCAGCCATCTCTGCCTGGGACTGGCTGCTCGCAGGGCCTGCAGTCTGCCGCCACATGACCTGCTACCACCATTTGGGACTTCATAGCATTTGCTGCTTGCCTACAGCTGCCGCCTGGGACTCTGTAGCATTTTTAAAAGAACACAACAGCAGCCTTCAGCCATATGGCACCCCAGGGCCATGTAGTTGCCAGGGCCACACCAATCTGAGTGGCCCTTGCTGCTACCTGAGGCTGGGCCGGGGTTGCTGTAGAGACATGCCTGACCTTTAACACAGACTGGTTTGTGTTGATGTCCATGGTTCTTGATACCACTGAAGGCAAGGCTAATGCTCTGGGTGTGGTTTACCCACTTGGGCCATGTTGGTATTTGAGACCACCACTGCTATGAAAGCCATGTCAATCTTTATGGCCTTCTCTGCCACCTGGGGCCATGGTGACATACAAGTCTGGGCTGCTGCTGGGGACCATGTCTGATTCCATATTACTACCACCCTGGGTCTGTGTTGTTGTCTGTAACCCATGGTATCACCAATTTCCACCAGATTACTAGGGATCTGGGCCTCAAACTATAGCCATATTATTTTCTGTGGGATATGCTACTACAAATTCTATGCCGATCTTGGTGGCCTACACAGCCACACAGGGCCATGGTGTTATCTGGGCCTGGGCTCCCATTGTGGACCATATTTGGATCTGTGGCTCAACAGCAGCCAGGGCCTGGACTAATGTCCATGACTCACATTACCACAGGGGGTCATTGGAACCATGCCTACAATGGCATGGGTCTAGGAAAGCTGGCTCTGGCCCTTGTCTGTCAGGGCAATCCCAGTGCCCCAGACCTACTAACACCCGGATCCTGGATGTGGGGTTGGCCTACCCTAACATCTGCCCAATTATGACCTGATGGATTCTGTGAAGGGACTTGTCCTGTGAAACAATAGCAGTACTTCATGACTCACAGCAAAATATCTGAGAGGGGATTCAATGAGGGACTAGTAATGCAGGTGATTGCAGGCCTTGAACCAGACTTATTACAATGGACATTTTCCAGGTGGGGCTGATCTGACAAAGGAGTACGCCAAGTGACACACTGTAGCTTCTGGTGCCAGTGTAATGAATGAAGAGGTGTTGAAAAGATGGAGGAGTAAGGTTTTTGTTTTTATGCTTTTTTGTTTCTTTTGTTTCTATTTAACTGTGGGGGCACACACTGCAGGGCTATTGGACAGATATGGAAGACTAGGAGGTGATTGGAACTGGGGTGCATGATGTAAAATTTTCAAAGAGCCAATAAAGAATTACCTACAAAAAAGTCCTCAAGGCTCTGGGACAGAGTGAGACTTTGCCTCAAGGCTCTGGGACAGAGTAAGACTTTGTCCTAGGAATATGTTTAAGTAAGGGATTAGCTCTGAGTCAGACCTCAGATGGCTGAAGAAGGGACAATGTGGACAATATGGAGAAACTGTGGCTCTGTCACACAACAAAACTGGAAGAAGGGGAAGTTGTCAAAGCACATTAGGTGTGGAAATGCAGAATACAGAGTTTGCCCTGCTAGTTTATGTTCTTGTTTTGGTCCTGTATTTCCTCACTTTGCTACCTTTCCTCACTTTTGGAATAACATTGTATATTTTGTTCCATTATATGATGGGAGTAAGTGATCGGTTTTTATATTTTGAATTTCAGGGCTTAAAGTTAAGAGAATATCATGAGATTTAGAAAAGATTTTGAACTTTGGACTTTCAGACAGTGTTGAGATTGTTAAGGACTGTAAGTACTTTTGATGATAGACTAAATGCATTTGCATTACAATATGACTATAAGTCTGTGGGGCTAAGGAGTGGAACACTGTGATTTGAATAAGAATGGCCCTTGTAGGCTCATATATTTGAGTGCTTCAAGGAGTAGCACTATTTGAGAAACATTCCAAAGCATGGCTTTGTTTGAGTAGTGGCCCTTTGGGAAAGTGTGTCACTGGCAGTGGGCTTTAAGGTTTCAAAATCTCAAGTCAGGACAATCTTTCCCTCTCTCTCTTTCTTCTTCTTCTTCTTCCTCCTCTTCCTCCTCTTCCTCCTCCTCCTCCTCCTCCTCCTCCTCTTCCTTCTTCTTCTTCCTCCTCCTCTTCCTTTTCCTCTTCCTCTTCTTCTTTTCTTCTTTCTCTCTCTGCTTATGGATCAGGGTGTAATTTTCAACTGCCTCTCAGAATTCATTTTGCTGTGATCACTGCCAAGTTGATAATGAACTAAACCTCTGACACTGGAAGCAAGTCTCCAATTAAATGATTTTTCCTATAAGATTTGCCTTGGCAAATTGTCTCTATACAGCAATAAAACAGTGACCAAGATGATCATTGAACTGTGAAAATAAAACAAGCTTTGAGAATAATTACTAATAAAATGATCTGAAATTTAGCAAAGAAACAACACTAATAAATATCAGGAAAGACTGATTTTTATTGTTTAATATGCCAATTAGACAGCACATAAAGTTCAGATGGTCAACAGTAGATCACCCATCCCCCCACACACATATGTATATATAACAAGAATAAAACACAGGAAATAAAACTTTAAAAAAGAATAGACCACAAAAGTATTCTAATATAAATATAAAATTTTATTAACAAATTCCTATCTTCATTAAGCTGTGCATCACCACAAGGACGTGGCCTACCAGCAAATTTCAGCATGTCTATCTCTGGTGTCAGCTCCATGGAGTCTCTTTCTTCTCCCAGCATTCAGTCCAGTTTTCCCCTCCTACCTAAGTTTTGCCCTATCAACAAGCCAAGGCCGTTTCTTTATTTATTAATGGTAATCACAGCATACAGTGGGGACCTCCATAACAGAAGAGACTATACTTATGCTGTAGGAAAACAAGAAATTTGATTTTTATTTTATTATTTTTTTAATCTTAAATCCCTGACATTCTCACAGTACTGATTTGCTATTTGTAACATACATACTATGGGCATTTTGATGCATTTATAAGGAAGAAGTGAGGAAGAAAGAAATGAGATAAGAAAAGGAAGAAGGAAAAAATCAAGGTAGAGATGGTGAAATTATGAATAAAAGCAGCAGTATAAAAGAGAGGGAATGAAAGATGAGAGGAGGAAGAGAGCTAATTGCCTGGACAGGCATATTCTCCTAGAGCAACTCTTTCATGCTATACTGCTAAAATTAAGATTGACTTCAATTTGGAATTATATGTATATTTAAAAAAATTATTAAATTGTTGGAAGCATTTTACCATCTATTTCATATTTCATTTCAGATGTGGTCTGGTTGATGACATAGATGAGTGCATCCACTTAAATACACACTCTTCAAATCTAAAAAACAGCTGCTCACATTTATTTCTCATTTGACACCAATAGATTTTGATCACATATTCTGTAATTCAGTATTATCTTTCCGCTGAACCTGGAGTATGGTTAAGACATGGAATAAAACACTATTGGAATAACCTTGAAAATTAGTGCAACTTGATCTAAATTTCTATATATGATTCAGTCATATTGGTAAAAAACCCATTGACTCCTCTCCTTTTAGATTAGAAAAATACATGTTCTTATTTTGAAGATAAGTAAATGGAAAGCATTTATGTGTCATCATTATTTCTTTCCATGAGGGTGTGAAGATGTGTCAGATACCTATGATTCCCTTCAGTTTGGTTTCCTAATCACAAACAATTTTTTTTTTTGCTTCTATATATTGTTCAAAGTCACACTTAAAAATGGTTAAAATGGGTCTAAGGCTGCAAGCTTTTCAGTAAACTTGCAAACATGTTATTCTGTTATGCATTTGAGAGAGTATCCCAGAAGAGGAAGAAATAAACAAACAAACCAAAACAGAATTTAGAAGGCTAAGATATGCAATGTAAATCCTCAAGGAGGTAGGTATAATAACAGAAGTAGGACTGTTCAGAAGCATGAGTTGGCTAAAATGTAACACACATGAATTCTGTTATCCATCCATCTGTCTGTCTATGGTGTGTATACTTCTATGTATGTTCTACAAATCATCTGAACTCACCGTGGTATCCTTTGACAGAAAAGATGTTAAGGGAGTTAATAATGAAAGGGAAAAATGAGTTGTAGACATACCAGAAGAGGTAAAATTCTATCAAATAATAAGAAATGTTTCCATATGTCTGTATTCGGGTGTGTGTCTTTCATGTTCAGATGTTAAGTTATTACCCTATTGAAACTCTGAAATGTCATGGACTAAACTAGGTAAACCTGAGACTCATTGCTTATGGGGAAGGTAGAAATGGTTTTCAGCTCAAGATGCTTTGCCTTGCAATATCTCAACTTTCCAATAGTGTGAAAGAGATGCATAATCCGCAGATATTTGCATCAAAGCTTGAATTTTGATGTTTGCCTGGGTTTCAGAAAAGTCATGGTCCATGATAGCTTGTTGAGTTCCTGGGCAGTAATGATTAGGACCACCTCCTCTTCAGTGCGGCAGTCACATGCGTGGAGAAAAGCACTCCATCATGTTCTGTGTTCCTAAGCATTAGGTGTATGTGCTGCTTCTGGCTTCTGAACTGATGTTATTTTTACTTCAGTCAGGACATGACTTTTTCATAAGCTAAAGAACATCTGTGTATATGACAACAAACATTTCTTAAATGTCAGCTGTGTGCCAGACTGCTACATAATACGTTCCATAGTTTCTCTTCAGAAGTTCCAGTCTTTGGCTCATTCATTCAAAAATATATTTGAAGATAGCTTTCATGGAAATATTTCCTTGCCACTCATTTTCCCCTTAAAAATAGAAATTGAGGAAATTTTAATATTTCATCTGAAAATAAGGTTGCTACCATGCAGGAAGGATTTGATTGATATAGCATGACATTTTAGTAAAATAAATAACATATGTATAATTCTCAATTTGGAGAAAGTGAACTATGGGGATACACTAGTTTTATATCTTGTCTATAACAGAAAAATTAAGGGCTATTTAATAGCGTATTTAAATTATACTTTTACACTTCATCAGCCTGTTACATTCCATTTGCTTGTCTATTGGTGTTTTTGGTTGTCTCATACAGAGCTTGCGTTGGAGTAGTCGTGCCTCCAGTGTGAGATTTTTCTGCCTCAGTACCGCAAGTCTTGGGTCCACAGATGTATGCCACTGTGCCTTACCTGGATATATGACTTAAATTTGCTTTGGCTTCTGAATTTTTTCTATATAAAAATTATAATCAGTATTCTTGAATTACATAACTTCTAATTTAGAAAACTTAGAAACTTAGCTCTGACTAAAGACACTATTTTTTCTAATTTCAACCTTTACTATTTGCTGTTAATTGACAATAAAATGTTCCATTTATTCTTTTCCGTAGTACTCTAAGCCATGTGACATTAACAGTATTTTTTTTTCTTTTTTTTCCAGTTTATTTATTTTTTATTAAAAATTGCCATCTCCTCCCCTCCTCCTCCCCTTTCCCTCCCCTCCCTACACCCCCAATCCCTCCCTCTTGAGGCCAAACAGCCATCAGGGTTCTCTACACTATGTTGAAGAATTCCAATTGTAATAGAGTTATTTCTCTGAGGCAGGCACTTTAAGAAAGATTTAAAAATACTGTTAATGTTGAGACCAAGGTCCTCCCAGAGAAATAACTCTATTACAATTGGAATTCTTCAGTGTCCAGAAGGAAATCTTTCCTACCGACTTGACAGTTTTGTGAAAGGATGAGAGGAGTGAAGTAGAGGGCTCTTGTGAAAGATTCCATTGATCACCATCTTGACAGGGTCTAAACTTCCCAGCCAGATAAAACTCAAGGCAAGTCTGTGAGGGATGTTCTTGCTTACTTAGCTGATATTAGAAGATGAGCCTAAGGTGGGGGAGGCTATTCTGTGGTCTGGGGAACCTAAACTAAAGACGAAGAAGAAAACAAACTGAGAATTCATTGCTCCCAGATTTGACTACTAATGCAACATGACCAGCTTCCTCAAGCTCCTATGCTATGACTTGCCATCTCTGTAGAGTCTCCAGTTAGTCAAAGGAAACCATTCTTCCCTTTAGTTACTTTAACGGGCATTTTGCCACTGCATGAGAAATAAACAATAAAATCATTAAGATATTTAAAACTGAATAGACACAAAAATAGATCTGGTCACATTGATCTTTAAGCTAAGTAGTATCTTTTATTTAGTTGAGGTATCACAGTGTAAAGTATGTCAAGCTAAGAAGCTAAATATGTTTTGGTTACAAGCCTAACCTTTAAGAGCTGAGCCTTCTCTCCAGCCTTGCTCAGCCAAGTCCCCTCAGGGTGGGGTGCGGCGGCCACATTGGATTCCACCCAGGGTGTGTTTGGCCTACAGAATGTTTTGGTCTAGGGTGTGAGCATGACTTGTTTTGTTCTAGCAACAGAATGTTTAACTGTGGCTACAGCCCATGACCTTCAATTTTCTGCTCATTTCCTTGTATCATGTTAATGCAGTTTTTTTTTTTTATCTTACTCCTACCTTTTTAGGTCCGGGATATTTTAAGCAATTGGAAATTAAACACAAGTGATTTCAGTATTCACTGAAACTCCTTCCCATATATATATATATATATATATATATATATATATATTCCCATATATATATATTCCCATATATATATATATAAATTTTTATGAGTTTGCTCTGATATTTTATGAAAAATAGCTAAACTAAAACACATGAAATGTTTGCAGGTGCGAGTATGAACTTGATATAGGGACCTTTTTATTATTTTTGTAAATTTCTTGTTGTTATTTTAAACTATAGTTATTCTCTAAAATTTGTATGTTTATAAGGACGTTTTCAAATTAACCACCTAGTTTTACTGTCTAGAGTATATGAAGTAAGCCCAAAGCTCTCAGTGGAATAAAGTAGTAGCATTAGGATAGGCCCAGCAAAACAATAAAGAAAACAATAAGGAAAGAATTTGCAAAGTCAAGTTTTGGCTTCAGTCTTAGTAAAAAGGCTAAGGCTTGATGAGTTGATTCACGAAAATGTAAAAGTGTGTAAATTATTTCAGTAATCAAAACCTTCCAGCAAAAGCCAAAAATAAAAGGAAGCAACAGCCAAAAACATCACACAAAGCAATCAAAGTTCTTACTGGCAAATTATACTAATCATTTCAAAAGAGTAAATCCTCAAAATTTTCAAAAGGTTAAAGATGAGGGAGCATTTTCAAATACATTCTAGAAAGGTTACATATCCTTATACCAAAGACAGACAAATGTGATACAATAAAAAGTCATACGCCAATATCTGCAGTTATTACAGATGAAAAAGAGACTCCTCAGAAATTCTTGCCAACTAAGCTAAGCTAAGCAGCAGAATTAATGCATAAAACACCCAGTGGAATTTGACTCCATGCAAAGTGAAGACTGGGAGAATTAAAATGAGCTCTTACTTGTGCATAAAAAATCATCTCTATAAAAAAATTAAACAAAATACTCAAGTTGGTGAGACAACAATGGTAAAAACATGGGAATAATCTCTCACAACATTGATCGTAGCAATGTCTTTTTATGATAATAAACAAGACCAACAGTGAACCAGGAAAATGATATCGAAGTTAAAATGCTTCAATAAAGGGAACTCATTAGCCCAGGGCAAAGCACATCAAAACACTGAAATTTGTTCAATAGAATTTCTCCCCAGGGTTTACATGATAAAGATTTTATCTCCAGAGTGCCAAGGGCAGTTAGTGGAATTTATAAAAGGTGAGACTTAGCAGGTACCTTTTAAAGGCGTGTCCTCCAAAGGAATCAGAGGGTAGGAGTCCTGACCATTTCTCTTGCTTTCCTTCCTGGCCTTGGCATGGACAGTTCTACTCCAACTTGGATGTGCTACATCTCTGAAATCCAAAGCAAAAGAGTCAATTATTAACTCAAGGGTACCAACCTCTAATATCGTTAGCCATATTAAATCTTACTTTTCTAATCATTTGGGGATTATTTTTATGGTGAAAATACTGAAAACTATTATAAGAATTATTTGCTCATGACATATGTAAATATTTAAAATGTGAAACTCCAAATAAAAGTTTAAAAAAAGAATAAAGAAAAGAAAAGAAATGCACCTTAGTGAGGGAAAAAATGAGCTAAGACTTCCACAGACATTTCTTCCAGGAACACATGCAAAGTGTCAGCTAACACAAAACTATAACCAAAATCACTTGTCTTCAGCACAAATATCAAAAGCACTATGAGATTAACTAATAACTTTTGGGATGTCCAAAATCAATGATAATTCACAATAACCAAGATGTGAAAACAATGTAATTCACATTAACAGATGAAGAAAAAGAAATGTGGTACGTTTTATACAATGGAATGCTCTCCTTCCTTAAAAATAATAGTTAAATATAGTTATTATCTTGATTCTAGGCCACACTAGTATACGATATACCCAAAATTATTCCATATTAGGAGTTCTCTTTATAATAAAAAATTAAAGCAAAAAAAAAAAAAAAAACCAACACAGCCTACAAACCACAATCCCAGAGAACTTAGATAACAACCAGGACGCTAAGAGAGACTTACATAGATCTAATCTACATGGGAAATAGAAAAAGACAAGATCTCCTGAGTAAATTGGGAGCATGGAGACCTTGGGGGAGAGTTGAATGGGGAGAGGAAAGGCAGGGAGGGGAGCAGAGAAAAATGTAGAGCTCAATAAAAATCAATAAAAATACCCCAAAAAGAAAAGATATTAAAAGCTGGTGATTTTAAATAATTGTTAAAGCATAACTTTTATATTTAAGATTAGAGTAAAAAGATTGTGTTAGAGTTTGTGTATGTGAGTTTAAGGCTAGCGTTAAAAGATAAAGGTATTTTATTATGAAGTCTTTTGTAGTATTTTCTGTCTCATATGAATATTTCTTTCTTTCTTTCACTCTTTCTTTCTTTTTTTTTCTCTTTTTTTTTTTTTTTTTTTTTTTGTTCAAGGAAATCTTACATAGTTCCACATCACACCAGTCTGAGTCGTTAAAAGCATGTGGACTCTCAACAATTAGTCAAAGATAAAGATTTGTCACAGCAATCCCTCATTCCAGAAGGGAATTTCAGGACACGTATGCGTGGCAGCTGTTTGGTTATGAAGTGTTTCAATGTAAATGGGCTGAAAAAGTTCCTCTGCTCCCTTAATTCTTCCCTCCTTGAAAGTTGATGATCAGGATCAACAGACGGCAGGTTCAGCAGTAAGATAGATTAGTGAAAAACACCCACAAGTGCAGAAAGTTGGAAGGACTTTCAAATTTAAAAAGAAACTTGGTACTTCATAGTATATGTAGTTTGAAATGTCATTCTCTTGTTCTAGTTGGTAGATTATGTGGAATAGCAACCTTCAATTTTCTCTTGATACAATTACAGCCTCTATTTAGAGATATAGTGCAAATAAGAACACAGACTTTTTTCTTTTGTCTTGATTGTTTCTAGATGGACCCCTTGACCCATGATGGTCAAATAGGACTTCCCATCACACCTTATAAAGAGTCGTCACCTAATTTCCATTCTTGAGGATGCCAGCCTGATTCTTTGATAGTTACCTTCTCACAAGACTATCATAAAAGATGTGTACTCGAGGTAGATATCTCTAATAATAGTTTTCAGTCAACTACCAAAAATTCCAATTATCAACACAAATATTTATTCATCATTTATTTAGCAAATATTTTGGGAAATATTCCTTACAGGAATGGAGTTGAAGGCAGTCATATATGGATCAACTAACATACGCTATCTTCATTTATGTGGGGAAAAATGAATATATAATATAAAACAAGTTAATAATGGTAGGTTCTATAAGGGCAAAGAACTGGTATAACTGTATTTGAGCCTAAGTAGTGCAAAGTTACTGCAGTTTAGGGATCTATGGCTGGGATGGATTTTAGTGTATCCTAGACTTTCTGAACTCCTGAAATGGGAATAGATTCCTCTGTCTAGGATTATTTTTCTCCAGGGTTTCTCTTTAGTCATATCCTTTACTCAGCATGACTCTGTGTTCTGCCATAGACAATATTTCCTGCCTCTATCTTGCTCTGTCTCTCATATTCTCTTTTTTAATTTTTAAAGTTTTTTTCACTACTCTCATCTTCTCCTTCAGGTCACATGACACATCTCCCCATTCTGTGTCCATCTTGAAAGCATACACAAGATTTCAGAGTTGAATAGATCAGGACAAGTAGGTTAGACTCACCTGGGAAGAGAGAAAAAGGTGGTATTTTTTAAACTACTCTTGAAACTCCATTTGTTTAGAAAGACATTCTAGTAGCATCATAAGTAGAGTTAAATGTTTAAAAGTGCTCTAATTCTTAAAGGATTTTGTTCTTGCAAATCATATTGCTTAGCTTTGAAATCGCATACATGTGCATGTGCACATTCTAAAAAATACTGGTGTGGGACAATGGTCTGTATTCTGTCGATTATATTTTAAATAAATGCGGATTGGCCAGTAGCCTGGCAGGAAGTATAGGTGGGATAACCAGATAGGAAGTAGAGGTGGGTCAATGAGAATAGGAGAATTCTGGGAAGAAGGAAGTCCTAGTCTGCAGTAGTGACCCAGGGATAGAAGAAGCAAGATGTGACTGCCTCACCAAATAAGGTACCAAGTCACGTGTCTAACATAGACAAGAATAATGGGCTAATACAAATTATAAGAGTTAATAAGAAGACTGAGCTAATGGGCCAACCAGTTTATAACTAATGTAGACCTCTGTGTGATTTCTTTGGGACTTAACGACTATGGGAACAGGTTAAGATAGAAACTTCTGAAAACAAAAAACAATGAAAAATAATAAATTTAGGAAATTTAATTTTTAATAAATGTTAATAAATTTATTTGGGTAAAAATGCAATCCTTGCTTTATACAAAAATTTAATTTCTAAGTAAATTTTCCTATTCTCAATTATGTAATTGGATAAAAGATTCAAGGCTTAGTGATTTTCATTTAATGTATGTGGTTTATGCATGTGTGCCCATGTATCTGGAGGAGTGCTCATACTCTTATGTCTGAGTTCATGTGCAGAGAAGGACCTCAAGCTTCTTCTCTATCATGTTCTGCCTTATTTCATTATAACAAAGTGTCTCATAAAAGCTGGAGCTCACAGTCACCTCTTGTTGGTTAGGCTAGTTGACAGCAATTTCTAGTGCTTTTCCTGGCCTTTCACCCAGCATGGAGCTATAAGAACTTAAGTTCATACATGGTTTTAGCACAAAATTCTACCAGACCTTCAAAGAAAAACTAATCCCAATGTTCCTCAAATTATTTCACAAAAATAGAAGCAGAAGGAACATTGTCAAATTCATTTTATAGGGCCACAGTCATGTTAATACCCAAACCACACGAAGACTCAACAAATAAAGAAAATTCCAGTCAAATTTCCCTCATGAACATATATAAAAAATAATCAATAAAATACTCAAAAACTGAATCCAAGAATACATCATGAAGAGATGCAGGACTGGTTCAACATACAAAATTCTACCAGTGTAATCCACCTTATGAACAAGTAAAAGAAGAAAATAAAAACACGTTCAGATCATCTCACTAAATGAATAGATTTAGCATCTCCTCATGAGAAAAGTCTTGGAGAAATTAGGACTATAGGAGATATAACTAAACATAATAAGGGAAAAATACAGAAAGCTTATTGAAGGCATATGTCACAAACAATCCCACATCAGTTTGGAATTATGATTAATAGAATGTTTATTTATTTGAAAGGGAAAAACTTACAGATCACCGACCCAGCCAACAGCCCTCTGCACAATCAGGAAGGGAGCCAAGTCGCAGGAAGCAGAGCCGGAAGCCAGAGCAGAGTGGAGGGAAGTGGCCGCGTTTTTTTAAAGAGAGAGAACACGCCCCCAATGGGCTGGTATCTCAGCGGCTATTGGCTGAAGGAGCGGAAGGAGCTCCCGCAACAATTTATGGTCAACATCAGATTAAACGGAGAGAAAACCAAAGCAATTTCATTAAAATCAGGGAGAAAGCAACACTGTCTACGCTCTCCATATTTATTCAGTATAGTACTTGACGTTCTAGCTAGTGCAATAAGATAACTTAAGAAGATCAAGGGGATACAGATTGGAAAGGAAGAAGTTAAAGTATTTGTATTTGCAGATGATTTGGTAATATACATAATCAACTACGGAAATTCCACCAGGGAACTCCTAGAGCTAATAAGCAAATTAAGGGATGTGGTTTGATACAAAATTAACTAAAAACAATCAGTAGTCCTCCTATATACGAGATAAACTTGTTGGGAAAGAAATCAGGGAAGTAATATCCTTTATAATAACCACAAGAAACACAAAATATCTTGGGGTAACTCTCACCAAGCAAGGGAGAGACCTGTATGACAAGAACTTAAAGTTTTTTTTTTTTTTTTTTTTTTTTTTTTTTTTTTTTTTTTTGGTTTTTCGAGACAGGGTTTCCCTGTAGTTCCTAGAGCCTGTCCTGGAACTAGCTCTTGTAGACCAGGCTGGCCTCGAACTCAGAGATCCGCCTGCCTCTGCCTCCCGAGTGCTGGGATTAAAGGCGTGCGCCACCACCGCCCGGCTAAGAACTTAAAGTTTTGAAGAAAGAAATTAAGAAGATGTCAGAAGATGAAAGAGTCTCCAGTGCTCAGGGCTTGGCAGGATTAACATTATAAAATGGCCATTTTACCAAAAACTATATACGAAAACTATATATGATGAATCCCCAACAAAATTCCATCACAATTATTTACATTTCTTGAAAGAACAATACTCAACTTCATATGGAAAATTGGAAACCCAGTATAGTTAAAAATCACTAGCTCAGATTAAAGGCGTGTGCCACCACCGCCGGCCAAGATCCCAATTTTTGCCTGGCAATCTAGTCTACTTCCAATATCCAGGAGGATAACTATATGCTTTTCTTTGGGTTCACCTTCTTATTTAGCTTCTCTAGGATCAGAAATTATAGGCTCACTGACCTTTATTTATGTCTAGAATCCACTTATGAGTGAGTACATACCAAACTCATCCTTTTGGATCTGGGTTACCTCACTCAGAATAGTGTTTTCTATTTCCATCCATTTGCATGCAAAGTTCAAGATGTCATTGTTTTTTACCGCTGAGTAATACTTTAATGTGCATATATTCCACACTTTCTTTATCCATTCTTCCCTTGAAGTGTAAGACTTTAAGACAATTCTGAAGCCATTTCTGACAATTCTGAACCCTCTCAGCTTCTGTGCCATAGTGCTTCCCCTCCTCCCCTGGGAACCAAGGACCTAACAGCTACACATGCACGTACTCAGTTCCTGAACAATTACCCATATATGTATGTTTTGATTCAGTCCCCCTAGGAATCCCAGCACTCAGGAGGCAGAGGCAGGTGGATCTCTGAGTTCGAGGCCAGCCTGGTCTACAAGAGCTAGTTCCAGGACAGGCTCTAGAAACTACAGGGAAACCCTGTCTCGAAAAACCAAAAAAAAAAAAAAAAAAAAAAAAAATGGGATCTTGGGGGTGGGGTGGCAGTAAGGGGTGATGGGGAGATGTGGAGAGAAAAGTGAGGAGGGGAGGACGGGGAGACCCTGAGGGCATGGGATGGTTGGGATGGAGGAAGGGTGGATAGGGGAGCAGGGAAGAAGATACCTTAATTAAGGGAGCCATTTTAGGTTTAACAAGAGACAAAAAAAAAAAAAAAAAGAAAAAAAATCACTAGCTCATTCGGGATGCAAGATTTCTAAAAACAGGGCCAAGCCAGGCATTTCTGCCTTCGCACTTCATTCATCTTTCTCTATTATTTGGCTGAAGGTGCAGACATGATTCACTGTCCTTAATTTTATCCCCTTGAGTCACATTGTACTCTGAGAACATTGGAACCTCACAGACTAGATCTCAACACCAGATTGGACAGTTGTCTATGATGCTACGGTGCACCTTGAAGAAGGAATTATAATCACAGAAGTACTACAAATCACTTCAATCAGCAAGGATTTCTTATGAATATTTTGCAGGAGAAAATAATGGACAGGAGCCCACCTTGAAGAGAACCGCTTACTCATTTTGATTCCTCCTTTGCAAATCTTGCCATAACTTAAATTTCATGAAACACAAAAACTGGTTTCAGAGTCTTTCTTCAGATTATTCATTCCCCTTCCTAATTTTGTCCTAATGAATGAATCCCTATTTTTTTAAATTTATTCATTGTTAGTCATCTTTTTAACTGACAGGTCAGTTAAAAAGTATATACAGTATATATATATATACTATCTGTGTGACAAAATTTAATATATAACTTGTTTCAACTGAATTACATGGGCAGGATAAAGTATCTATACACATTTGAGAGAATTTGGATTTTTAAACACAGTAGTAGTTAAAATAATATCATGTATCTGTCAATTCTTATGGCATCCCTAGGCTCTCCAAAGGTATCTAGGTGACTATTCTTAACAAATGATATGAAGAGCTAATAATCTTATTTCTGGGATAATCTTATTTTTAAATTTTTTGAAAAAGACTTCAAGTAGCTTATATCCAGTTTTCTAAGGGAAAGAATGATACCGGCTTTGGGAGGAAAGACTCAGAAAGCTTTATGTCTCCAATAAAGTTATCTGTATCTTTCTTGCCAAAAGAAACTCCACCTTAAGGCAATATATCACTGTTTTGAGTTTTTCTTCAAGCACAGAACTGTAAGGGGTGGATGAACATTCTTCTGGATTAAATTCAGTGTTATAGTTCTTATAAAATTGACCATAACTAAGAAACATGGAGAGTACTCGAGGCCACAAACTGGAGGAAGAATCTGCTGAGCAATGAATGGCAATAGCTCCTGCTTATGCAACCGGCATCTGTGTGAAAAATTGGATAAAGATAAAAGCTACAGAAAATAGGAGTGTTTCGACTTTATGATGACAGGGAGTTGACTGTATTGCCAACACAGCAGTCCCACTTGTAAGAAACTTAAATGTTCCAGGAGAGCAGCATCTCTTTGAATCACAAATGACTGAGATGGTTTTAAAAAAACTGAAGGACACTATAGCCCAGCTTTATTTCTTTCATTTTAAAAGTGGTGCCAGGCTGTAGAAGTGGATCAGTAGTTAAGAGCACTTATTGTTCTGCCAGAGAAACCTAGTAACTCACAGAACCCACAATAGGTGGCTCATGTCTGCCAGTCATTCCTGTACCAGAGAGATTTGACATGGTCTTCGACCCATACCCTATGCACATGGCAGGCACTCACTGAAACACGTATACATACATATGAACAAAAACAAAAATTAAAAAATACAATAAAAACAAATAAGTGGAGAGGATTTCAGTAGCAAAATTAATTTGAGGTTTTGTGTCAGATAGATCTGATCTGGAATACAATTTTAACTGCTTAGCTTTAGATGAAATGTTCTAGAACAAATGATCTAAAAATTTCTGCTCTGCAATGTTCTTACCAGTAAAATGAAGATGAACATGTCCCATGCGGGTTTTCCACAAGTGTGAAGTGAAAACTAGGTGGCAGGTAATTGGATTTATTCAGTATTTTCTTCTTCAATCAATTTATATTTGGGATAAAATACTTCTTAAATGTGGAACTAAGGGATCAATTAATATCTCCACCCTACATGGCTCTATTTACCATATCACTGCAAGCAATATGATTTTACACATCTAGACATCTAATAAAGTGAAATTATTGAAGAATTTTCTGATTTCTACTGTTATCTCTGCTTATTATCCTTGCACATTGACAAGTTGGCCGCCAAGCCCTCAGGTCATAGTCAGTTATTTTAATGAAAAAATTAAATAGGTAAGTCGGAAGTTATGACTAAATTTAATGCTTTAGAATATTTGTTTTCCTTCTCAGATGCTTACATAAATCTTATCCTTGAAACAAACAATAAGAAAAAATTATACAACCTTACCTTCCTAATATCATTAAGATTTTAGAGAAATGTGTTAGTTTTAAGCTGTGTATTTGTTATATCATTTTTATTAGCTTATGTCTCAACCTTTGTATTTCAATTTCTTCCCTTAGTACAATTTTTATGAATAAGGAAACATTTGGTAATGGACACACAATGAATGAGATTCTAGTAAAGGTAGTAACTGGACTTCTGGTCCAGTGTGTAAGGTGCCTTCTATAGAAGAAGATAGTGTGTTCATGTCTATGATCTCTTCTGTGTCAATATCACACCCTTCTAGAAGGGTGTGACTATTTTAGGTATTCCTCAAGTACAATCATTTGATACTCTGCGTGTAAATTGTCCCATGAAATTATCCCATGTAACTCTGCTCCTTTCGGGCAGTTATATGCTAGGTTCCAAAGTTGCCCAGGGAATTTGCTTATAATCTCAAGAAAAGTTGAAAGAGCAATTGTGATTTTCCATCACTATATTACTTATATTTATTTTTTTTCATTTATAAAAGGGTTTAATGTGTTTCAGCTATGCAGAAATCAGTTCAAAGAATTTTGATAGAAAATTGGTTTTAAAACAAAGTAGCAAAGCCAACAAAGACCAACTATTCTCTTTAGTTTGATTTTCAAGAGCCAAAAAATTCATTGTAGTGTCTCATTCCCAGGAACATTGAATCAAAAAAGAAATCAAAAAGGGAAATTCAGATCGTTTCTCTTTTAAATCTCATGGGTTGCGCAGGTCAGACATTCTTTTCTCTATAGAGAAAGAAGCAGATTCAATTCACCTGAGCACTTACCAAAGTTGACTAGTATTGAGGTTAGAAGTGCAACTGTAATCTCAGCACTGGGGAAGCAGAGGAAAGAGAACGAAGAGTGGGAGGCTAACCTTTGCTTCATAGCTTGACTGTGTAACAAAAGGCATTGCATAATGAAGTGTTTGGATGTGTGTGTGTGTGCACCTGTGCATGAGTGTGTGTGTGTGTGTGTGTGCATGCGCGCGTCTATGTTCATGTGCATGTGCTAGATGGGGTAAGTCAGAAGCCAATCAAATGCCCCTTTTAGTCTCATGACACCTTTTCCATTTCTCTACTTTCCCACTGCTTCCATGGTATTGTGTTGCTGTGGTGTAAACAGCAAGAAAATCTCCGTTCATCACAATGAAGACATAGAAGTAACTCAGAATACCTTTACCTATATCTCCCTCATTTCAACACCTAATTCAAAAGAAAACAATTGTAAGGGGCTTTTGAAATTTTGTAAAATGTCACTGCTAGATCTTGTGTGTCAAAACAAAAAGGAAGATATAACAATAGACATTTGGACATTGATGCAAAGGATCTATAGTCATGTTCAATGAAAGGAAATATCAAAATAAACTAGGGTTGCTTTTTGAATTGGATTTGTGAGAAAACTCTAGTTGTGACATGTTGCTTAGAAGGAAGAACAAAGTCCTCAAGTTAAGAAAAACCATGCTGATACAATGGCTTTTCAGCAGAGTTGACAGCAGCCAGAAGTATAACTGTGGGGATGACAAATTGCAAGTTGACATAAGAAATCAGGAATCAAAGTGGTATTTTTACAAAAAAAAAAGAAGCAGTTAAAGATTAGTCAGCCATAGAAGTGCATCCCCTCAGTAGACAATGAGTGGGCTGGAAGAATAAGACAGGTCTAGATCTGCAGGACACACCACTGTCTGAGTACATGGGTTAGAAAAAGGCATGGTTTCATTTCCACTGTAAGCTACAATATCAGCTTCTCCAGCATTGCATTTGGATTGTATAAGTCCAGGAAACTTGCTCTTGGCATGCTGACATTTTAACACCCAATACACTGAGCTGATTTTTATTTACTTATCATCAATATAACCACCACCATTGCCACCATCATATCCTCCAGATAAACTTCATTGTTATTTACTGCCAATGACCACACGACTTGTATTCATGTACTGTCATGGGAAATAGAAATTCATCCATACAAGTACTGAAAAAAATTGTTATTTTTATTTTTCATGTTTTATTTCTAAATAATTTTTAATTTGAATTAGAATTAGATCCCTTTCCCCATTCCTTCTCCAATCTCAAAATAGTCTCTCTTAAATTTAAATCCTTCTACACTCCTTGCCATTCATGTTGACAGACTCAGTTTCTTTGATTATTATTGTTACACACATTCACATATATCCCTATATATACAAAAATAAACTGAGTCAGTTTTTAATGTTTGTGTGTATATGTTCTCAGGCCTGTCTGCTCTACATTGAACAACCAATAAAGGGGCTCATATAGGACAGGGTAATTCTTCTTATCCCAGCAGTTTTTAATTGCCTGTAGTTCTTTGTCTAGGGGTGGAATTCCTAAAATTTTATCCCTTCGATGTTAGCATGTCCATTGATTTTGCCACTGTCCTGGTCCTGTTTATGCAGCCATTTCTAGGAGAGAATATTTCCCAGAAGATGTCCAGGTATTCTCATTCGCACATAACTTCTGCCTCCTCTTCTTCAGTGTTACTTTATTCATAGATGTACGATCTGTGATTGATATGGATGTGCAGGTTGGGACTGGGATCTTCAGGGTCCATGCATCTCTGTACGGCACTCAGTTGTTTTCAATAGTCATAGATGTCCTGGATCTCACTATGTGGGCCAAAATGGCCTTAACTCACAGAGATCTGCCTGCCTCTGACCCACACATGGAAGTACTGAGATTAAGAGTGAGTACCAGGGTTTCCAGATTTTAAATCTTTATTGGTTGAATATGTGTCTCAGTGAGTATGTTTATAAAGAGCTTTATGAATGCGATAAAATAAAAAATAAATAAATATAAATAAAATCATAAATAAAAGTTATAGCCAAAATGACTTCGGATTTCTCTGAATTACAATGTTTGTCATGGCAAGAAATGTAGCTAGCATGATTTCCTATGAATGACAACTAGTACGACATTGATCAGATACCATGGCACAAGCATATAAGCAAAAGGATCTGAAGGTAAAGATAGGAGAATTTGAAGTTCAAGGTTATCTTTGGCTGCCTAGTTAGTTCCAGACCAGCCTAGGATACAGGAGACTATGTCTCAATTAAATGAAAACATAAATAAAAGGTTTATCATAGGCCATTTTTTTATCATAATCATTCTGATTCTTATTAGAAACATTTTACATTCTTCTGTAAAATTGCACCAAGATTTCATAAGGATTTGATTCTCCTATCCCATATTATTTTGCTTCCTTCTTCTTTCTGATGGCTGGTCTTTCATAACATGCATCATTGTGCATGAACCACTACAATATTCAGGAGCCTCCGATTGCTTCTGTGTGAACAGGAATGACTAAGAAATAATCTCTTCCTTTAGCAAATGTTGAGATAAACAGCTTTCTAAACTCAAATAACATAAATGAGGAAATGTTCCATTACACAGTAGTATTGGTTCAGAGCCCCAGGCTATCTCACCTCCATATAGTTGGCAAAGGTCTGAGAACTGAAGCGCCCCTGAACCTTGAGGAAAGAGTTTTGTGCCAGTGGACAAATGTCCTTTTTCTTCACTGCCTGAGGTTGTTCTTTTCTTTCTTTAAAAATAAAGTTTATTTCCTAAGAACTGTAAAATGATGACGTGCAGGAAATTGGAGCCAAGACCACAAAAAGGAACCCTTAAGTTGTTCCAACTCCTCATAACTTCTCGTCCTTTCTCTTTTTTTCTTTTCTATGTCACTTCCCCTTTCCCCCCCTCTCTCTTTTCCCTTTCTTTCCTGGATTTTCATCCCTCATTTCCCTCCTCCTCCCACTTTTCTTTCTTTCTGTAAAATAGGTTTGATTTCCTCTATGACTTGACAAATGAGACTGAAGACACAAGCTTTACTCCTCCTTGGAAACAAAGCCCCCTTCAAAGCCCATCCTTTCCTTTCCTCGCTAAAAGATTACATTCTTCCTGGCTATCTCTCTTTTTCTCAGCATCTACCTAGGCAGAAACCTTGCATAGGGTTCTGTTTTTGAACGCATAAGGGCTTATTCTCACAAAACACCACCCACATTTTGCATTTGAGATCAATCATAGTCATAAGTGTAAGAGAATTGATGATAAAGCCATTATATTAGTGATGGGAATATAAGCTCACATCTACAATCCAAAAACTTAGAAGACTGGGGCAAGAGGATAATAAGGTCAAGTTCAGCCTGAGTTAGACAAGATCAGACTGCTAACTCCCACTCCATACAAAAGTAGACACATACAAAAGAACTCTGAGTTATGCAGCTATCTCTCTTTTTTTTTCAGCCTTTGGGTATGGTTGGTCAATATATAGAAAACTATTTTATAGTTTTGTTCTCCAAGTCTTCTTATACAAATTTATGGGGCTATCTCTCTCCTTATATCATTTAGGTGCAGTGGTTCTGAACCTGTGGGTCATTACCTTTTCAGGATGCAATGGCCCTTTCACCTGGGGCCCTAAGACCATATGCATACCAGATAGTTACACTGCAATTATTAACAGCAGCAAATTTACAGCTTTAAAGTGTCAAGGAAAATAATTTAATGATTTGGGGTCACCACAATATGAGGAACTATATTATGGGGTCGCATCATTAAGAACTTTGAGAGCCACTGATTTAGAATATAGGTAGCACCAATTTAATTCGTAGCTTGTGCTTGCTCTTGAACAACTTTCCTATCAGATCAAACTATGTTTAATTTGGAACAAGCAGAAATGTATAACTATTTTTGAGCTAGTTATGCATATTCTATTACTGTAGCATGGAGATTTTGATATAGCACAATTAAGGCGCTTATGAAAACCATATATATCTTCAATTAATTAATTAATTGACAATCAAAACTATTAGTTAAGTACATAAAAGAGACATAAGATTTAGCTTTCTTTTTCTTTTTTGACAGCTGATTCTTACTGTTAGCTTTCTGAATTAAGTGAATAGACGTGTGGAGAATAGTACGGATGTTAGAATTCTGAAAAAGAGAGTTACTGCTGCATGTGGCATGATGAAAGCTGTTGAGCTGTGCATTGCCTAATTTAGGTCCTCACACATGATGTGAGCCTAGTTCAGGTCCTCACACATGATGTGAGCTGTGCATTGCCTAATTTAGGGCCTCACACATGTGTGGCAAGCACTTTACTCACTGAGTCCTCTCCACAGCCCCCCAGCTATGGAATTTGATCACAAGTCTCTGGACAGATAACAAAATGTGTCATGAGATGAGTACCATTGTCACTAAGGCAATTAAGACAATTATTCCAATTTAGATCTCTTTGTGGTTGACTTTACTAAGAGTGAAAACATCCCTTTGAAATCTTAAAGGAAAAAGCTATGAACAAGTATGAGAAGGAGAATCCTTAACACCTGGCACATTTCTATTGCCCATTGAGAGGATATTTGAATTTTGCTAAACTTTAAATTTTAAATGCCAAAATTTCCTATTTTTTTTACTTATTTCTAGTTTTTGCAAAACTCTTCACAGCAAACACTTGAAGTAAATCTGAAATTCAACAACAGAAGATAATGAGAATGGCCTTCCAGCGTTTTGTAATTGGCTTCTTAGCTCACTAAGAAGGCTCCACCACACTCTTTCCTTGCTTTTTGATAAACTGAGATAATTCAATTACTCTGGATATCCACAGCCAGCTTGCTCTATGTCATTGAGAAGGAAATATCTTCCCATTTAATACTGATCACCAAAGAAGCAACATTTTTCTGAATATCTGCCTATAAGCTTGGTGAACAAATGCTACAGTCTCTTCTGTTTCAGAAGAAGGATTCAAAAGTTCTCCTTATGTAGGTATTTAAAAAATGGACAGTATGACATTTCTTTCTTTTTTCTTCTTCTTCTTTTTTTTTGGCGAACATATAATTGCCTCAATTCCTCACATCATGAATGTGAAATATTGCCTTGTAATTCTTACATTAACATGTCTTATTGCTGAACTAACATTCAAATTCTTCTTCAAGTATATGGTAGAGAGTGTGGCATTAGCAGATTAAATTAAAATGCAATTAAAAAGGTAATAATTCTCATTCTGACAGGAGCAGTGTAATAGAGATGGTACCGAGCTAGGGCATTAATTTTTAACAGGATTCTGAAAATGAAAGCCTCCTCTTTCTCCTGCAATCCTCCTGTATTAGTCTTTACCACATTGCTAAACATTGCTTTAGCTTTCCGCTTTAATAGTTGCAAACTCTGAGGTCTGACATGAAATAGGTTATTTCATCTGAGATGGTTTAAGCTGGCCTAAGGAGTGACAGGAGAATACAGTGAACAGCCAGCGCTAATGACAGCATACCATTTTTATATACTAAAGGCCAGGCAGTGAATTTCAATTATAGAGTGTCAGGAGGCCCAAATGCAGGTGCCTGATAACAAGTCAGGAGCTCACTGTTCCTGTAAAGCTTCTGTAGAATTTCAATAAAGCTCTTAGCCCTTAGCACCATCTTTTTTTTATATATTTTTTTTCTTTGCCGGAAGCCAAGATATGTAATCTTTTCTGAACAGTTCCATCTATAGAGCCCTTCAGCCATCATGTTGAACTAGCTAAATGAAGCATGCCTTTCTAACATATGGGCTTCCCCTGTGGCTCATCTTCCAGTGCATTTGGGAGTGACATAGAGAGTAGACATAGATTATCATCTGTACCATTTAAATGGAGTTTTCCAAAAACGTATTATTAGTTCAGCATTGAAAAGACGGCATGATGACCTGATAAGGCCATTTTCCTGCCAAATATTTGAGCAGGTTGGAGGCAAAAATGTAATTTTAAGGGACCACATAGCTCATTTCAAATAAATCTTCAAGGGAAGATTTGTAGTTCAAAAGGTAGTAAATATCACCAATTCTATCACGTTCACTTCTGAGAACGTCTAGGGGAATGGTTGAAACAGGCAAAATGAAAATGATCTTTGTATTCCATCTTTCCATGCTGGAATAAGTGATGAATGACAAATGATTGAGTTCTATTTTATTTGTTTTTTTTTTTTAATTTTTGTAAGCTGTGTCCCCCTCCACCCCAAGCAACTTCTGATCCTCTTCCTTAAACCAACTTCATCCACAGTTTTTTCAACGTAGCTCTTTAGGGGCTGAGGCCAAAGAGCTCTTTGCTTTTAAGTGTTTCTTTTCTTGTTAATAACCCCCAAAGTGTCCCGCAGGAAATTTTGGTGAGCATAGATTTAAATGGTAGGCAGAACTGACAGTCCCCTCCATTCCATTGTCACCATTTTAAGGCCACACAGTGGACTGAGGTGAATGGGTTTCTATTAGACACTCATGTGCTTCCCCTGACTTACCGAGGACCATCTTCTGGGAATATATCAGAATAGGTGATTATCGTATTACTTAGGAAATTGTACCTTTCTTTGATACAATATAACTTACTAACCAACAATAAAACTTAAATACTTTATGAAAGTTTTACAGCTCCTGGATTGTCTGATCTTTCTCCTGCACAGCTCTGACCACACCTTCTGGGCTCTTCCTTTCATCCGTATTAAACCCCATGCGAAAATCTGGCTGTTTCCCTTGCGGATTGCACCAATTGTCTCCACCTGTTATTGAAACTCTTTTTTTTTTCTTTTTCTTTTTTTTTCACACTGTTTTAGTATGGTCCCAAACTAAATTATCACTTTTTACATGGGATCTAGTGATTATTCAAAAAAAAAGCAAATCTGTCTTAACAGCTTCCTATCATAATCTATCATAAATAAATCTTCCGATCATAACCCTGTACTAGTTACATATTTTACCTTCTAGTATTTAATCTATGTATTCATATATATATATGTGTGTGTGTGTGTACGTGCGTGTGTGTGCATATATATATACAATAAAGTTCTCTTCTTTTGATATTTCCACCTCAGTTGTTCCCTTTCATCGGAATGCAGACGTCCTCATGTTTGTTCAGTGCCATTGGACAAGCAGTGTTGTGAGGCTCCTTCTCAAATATTTGTTCAGTGAGTGAAATAAGCAGCGTTTTCCATCTGAGCATTTAACTTTCTACAAACGGATCTATTCCTCAAAACCCTATGTTGGTTGTTGCGTCACCGTGACAAAGTCCCTGAAAAAGTAAACATAAGGAAGAAATTTCTGTTCATCATTTCAGAGGTGTCAGTTGGCTCCATTGATTTGGGGCTTTGGTGTGATTGGAAATCATTGCAAAGTAGATGTGACAAAATGCAATTGATCACCTCATGGTTGCTAACAGAGAAGAAAGTCTAGAATGGGGACAAGGTATACTTTTGAAGGCATGCCACAGATGAGCAGCTTCCAAAACTAGGTTTCAAACAACTCCCAAAATTGTCATCAAATTAAGAACCTATCAATAGAGCATCTCATTATCCAGTCAATACTAAATTTATGTTTCTAATCATTGCATTATATGCCCTACTTTCAGCACATGAGTACTGGGGTAAATCTTTAACATTCAAAATATAATAACAGCTAAGGCTACCATGGTCATTACTACTTTTGCACAGATTATGAATATTAAGTCAGAGTGCTTTCTTTTAAAGAGCTTCATGAAAGAATTAATGCTTTACTAAGTGTCTGAATGGGAGAGTTGTCAACTTAGAAAAGAAGTACTGAAGGTAATAAGGCCTTATAATCCTTATAATCATTGGAATGGTGCCTTCCAAAAGTCTTATACTTCAGCAAAATATCTTTTATAGTGAGAAGCAGGAATAATTAGAAGCCTCTAAAATCTGTCCTACCTCATCTGCAATCCTTTTTTTCTCCATTTTTTAAATAAAATTTTATTTCTTTTTTTAAACTTTCTTTTTTTTATTTTATATAACAACCATAGTTCACCCTCCCTCCTCACATCCTCCCATACCTCCCCCTCCCCTCCCCTTCACCCACTCCTATGGGGAGTCAACAAAGCCTGTCATCTGCCATTCTTACTAACAGAGTACAGCTTACAT
The DNA here is from genome assembly GCF_903992535.2 of Arvicola amphibius. Lineage (NCBI taxonomy): Eukaryota > Metazoa > Chordata > Mammalia > Rodentia > Cricetidae > Arvicola > Arvicola amphibius. The sequence goes on along the minus strand of NC_052061.1, from coordinate 28,907,704 downwards.
TCCAAGATGGAAGTAGAGATGACAAAGATGATCAAGTTATGTACCACACCCTTAAAGATCAAGGTTATCCATTACTGTAGGTTCAGCAATTTAGTCCATTATCATCATGGTGGGAAGGCTGTTGGCATACAGGAAGATATGGTTCTAGAGAGGTATCTGAGAGTTGTATATTCAGATTGGCAGGCAGCAGAAAGGAAGAGTAACACTGGGCCCCTCTTGAACTTTCTTAAACTTCAAAGCCCACCCCCAGGGACAAGGTCTTCAGATAACTGCACATCTGCTAGTAATGCCAGTCCCTAGCAGCCCATGGGAACCGTTTTCATTCAAACCACTGTAGAACATAAAGATGGGCTAAGGGAGCTTCTTAGATAATTAGATTCTTTTGTTGTGACAAAATAACTGAACCAATTACAGAAGTAAAAGTATTTATTTTCGCTAGTGCTTTCTAAGGTTGTACCCTATGGTCAGCTGATTCCATTGCTTTCTAAGCCTATGTGGTAGGTAGCAACGATAGTTCAACTTAAGGCAGGCAGGACAGAAGCAAATGCAGCTCAAGGGAATTTGGAGGCAATAAATGCCCTTCACGGCATTGTTTCAAGTGCCTCGTTTCTTCCAATAATGTTCTGCTTCCAAAAAGCTCATTCAAATTTGAACCAAGGATACATTTTACCTATTGATGAGATTTGTGCCCTTATCTTGCAGTCATCTCTGAATAGACCTATTGGCCAACAAACCAAGTCTTTGGCACACAAATCTGTTAAGTGAACACACTTCATATCTAAATCATAATACTTTCTCAACTTATATCTAGGTCCAAATACTGATTTCAGATTCCTTATTGACTTGCTCTAGCGGTGATGGGATGATTGGTATTTGTGAATTATTGTTATTAGAAAATTGCATTGGTGTTGATTCTTGTATATTGAACATTGTATGTGAGTATGCTTCTACCTCTATTGTATGAGAGTATGCTTCTACCTCTGTTTAAAACAATTGTTATATTGAGATATTTATCATATTGCAATGTACATTTCTACCTCTGATATTATTTGTATAATGACATTGTTTACGTTTGGGGATATTGTCCTCATTTATTGCACAGTTGTTTTTCAGGTATTTTAGATACATAGAAATTATATTTAGTATAGATAGTATAATCTCCGACCTCTTTGAAGAGCTGTAGAACATGGCCTTTAATCTAACCTAGAGTTTGGTACTTATGAGACACAATCACTCCTGGCAACACCACTCTACTCCCGAGAAAATGTTGAGCACCAAAGGCACTCCACTGGGAGCTTGTCTTCTTCTTGGCAGAACTGGCCTTTGGGCAAAGAAAAGCCCATACCTCAACTACTGACAAAGATACAGAATATCCATAAGTGGATAAAACAGGATTGTCTTATCTTGCCAAGACAGGGTAGGACAGTTCTACAAAAAGTTCCTTGCCTTTGAAAAATGTTATGTCAGTTGTGTTAGGCCTTAGCCAAAGTTGGTTGCCTCAACATTGCAAAACGAAACTTTGGGTGACTGCCCAGGTAGTTAGTTGTCTCTGTCATTTGTTGCACATTTTGGAAGTTTCTTGTTTGTACTTCCTGGTTGCTTAAGTAATATTACTTCCCTTCTCAGATCTTTGATGGGGTTGAAGATTAGATAATTGTAGTTACCCTCTACATTATTTAGACTCCTTGAAATAGAATGCTTAGTAAAACTTTTGTTATATGTTTCTTCTTAATATTATTTGTTGTTTGTAATTTTATATTTATTATTTGTTCCTATTGAATATAGTTGTATTTGGTTTGGTTCTGTCTTATTTAGACAAAAGGGGGAGATGAAGGAGAAGCCTAGCCAAAAACCTTGTTTTGTAAGGCGTGTCCCCCTTAGTCTAAAGGCATGTCCCCCTTGGTCTAAAGGCGTGTCCCCCTTAGGCTAATATTGACTTATAAAATCTTGTGGGCCTGCGGCTCGCCTGCTCTTTGTTTTCCTGCGCTCCTCGCTGGAACCTTGGATTTGTAAGTTCCCTTTCCTTTCCTTTATTAAAACTGAATTATATATATTAAAGCTTGTCTGGTGAATCATAACTGCCGATCAACCACGCACCTTCATAGCAGAATGCCCAATGCTTACTGACTTATAAACATGATTACACAATTTAACTCATAGTCTTGGGTGCTGGTTGTACAAGATAAGGTGAAATATCATATGGTCCTGTTCTTGGCTCATAATGACGGAAAATCTAGGTGAAAACAGTTATAAGTAGGCAAGACAAACTACAAGGGATCATCTCACTTTCTAAGAGCTTGGTTTTGAAATTAATCTACACCCTTAAAACATCTCTAACTTTTTCAGTTATTCAGCCTTGTCATAAAGAGCCCTTACCATTCAACACTGCTACACTGGCCTCAAATTTCAGCTCAGTCCTTTAAGGAAGAGATCCATATTACAACCAGCACAAGCAAAGACAATGTTCATCTAGGGAGACAAGAAATATCCAGTTTTGATGGAGGAAAGCTCATTATGTAATTCCAAATGAAAAATAGAGTACAGCTACACTATAACTAATCAAAGGGTTGGTAAAATATGGAATATCTCCACAACAAGTACAGCTTCGAGTATTATGAAAATCTATCTTAATGTGTAATTTGTGTAAAAGGCACAGTGGCTGGAGTTGAAATTATATATGAATTCCTGTGCAGTGACAAGTGAGTGAATGAACTTCAGAGAGTTTGAAGGAAAATTTGTTTTGATCTTAATTTATCATGGCCAGTGATGATGAGTTTTAATGGGACCTTAATTCATGATAACTTTTATGAACCAAAGTATGCATTACCACAAATAAGACAAGAACAATTTATTTAAAAACTGAAAAATTCCAAATCACTTGAAACTTTGTACTACAGAACGAACTACTTAATTTTGTGGATGGCCAAATACAAATGATAACTATTAAATGTAACTCTGACATTGTGCAGAGAAGAAATGATCATGGGGGAATATTTTACCCAAAGTAATTATTAACTAGGAGCTCCTGCCTGTCTCCTCTTTCTGCCTGACTTAGTTATTCATATTTTCCTTTTGCAATTTGTCTTGCTTTATGTCCTCTGGAAACTGGTATTTTGTTCTTTCATTTCCATAATTTCAATCTGGCTTGCACTTCTCTTAAATGCATGCTTGTAAATTGTGTGTGCATATCTATTTTGAAACTTTCAGTAGGTTCCCTACTAAAGTATTTCAAAGAAAACACAGGAAGTTCCATGTTTTCTCTCCAAGATGCTCATTTTAATTATTTTCATTTAAAGTGGCCCCTAGGCTTATTTTCCACAAATAATCATGGTCATATAGAATTTTTAAGTATTCATTTTAAGGTTAAATAATACCAATTTGTGAGTGTAGGTGGCTAAATACCCCTTAAAAAATCCAGTCTTAAGTCTTGGTCTTTGGAGATTTATGAAACAAGTGATATTTTCCACAGAATTTTTGAAATGTAATTTGGCAAGTGTGATAGACATAGCTAATACTGTGCATGCTTTTGACTTGAGAATTTGGATTTTTTTTTGTCCAAAGCTTAGCAACAATCTGTCTAAAGGCAGAGCTGGTCATCAAGATATTCTATAATTAGGTTTAAACTTGTTGGGCAATATATATGCCTACTCATTACTGAAAAGTAGTTATTCCTTTCCACGTGTGGAAAACCCTATCACACTCATACCTCAGAATTTAGTCTCCTAATCTTTTTCTTTCTATTTATCCTATGTGTCTTTTACATCATTTTTCTGGATCCCATTTATTTCCCTTACCCTTCATATCTGCCCTCCTTGCCTTGCACCCCCCACCCCAAATAGGGACAGTTTTACTGCTCTTATGACACCAAATCTCCTGATTTTTTATTCCAACACTTTATTTCTTCTTTTGCATGCTGATGCCTCCACAGAAGGGTAAATAAAGATTTTACATTGTCTCAGTTTTGCTATGCATTTATCTAATAGAGAAAAGATAATTCCTGTTCTTTTAAATCTTGCGTGAAAAGTATTTTTAGACATTTTAAAATGCTAAGTGTCACACTTGTATAATTCCAGAATTTGTGAGGCTGACTCAGTCGGATCTTGAGTTTCAATCAAACACTGACTCCATGGTGAGGCCTCAAGTCTAACAGACAGAATTAATTAACAAAATAAGTAGGGTAATTCTCACAATCTGTTACAAACACACTGTTCTTGCAAACCCCATGTTAGTTTTTCTGTCATTTTTCCTTTGGTGAATGGTATTATAAGCATTATTTTTCACGTTTTGGCATCCAGAATTGTAGACTAGAGTCAACTGACTACTTTCTAAAATATAAGAGATTGAGACTCTCTCTATGTGTTTTATTAAAATAAGGCCAAGTACTGGAAAGGGTTGTGAGTTTTTATAACTGGCAAAAACATATTTTAGGAATAAATTAAAAGAGCCAATTTTGTAAAGTATTTAGTTAATTTCAAAACTAGCAATCTAAGGACTTGCATGGAAAGTGTTAGCTATGAGATATGATTGTTTTGAGTCATACCAGAATAATTCAATAACAGTTTTATTTCTTTTTATCATCATTCTTGATTAGGAGATTAGAAGGGGCGTAGAATATCTGTTAGATGATAGATAATGAAGACGCCAGAAAGACTTAACTTTCTTCTAAATTATATTTAAACCATATTAGATGGCTCAAAGGAAACAGAAGATTCATTGTGTTTTTTTCTAAGTAGTACACTACTTCATGGACTTGAAACTTTTTGCAAGGATTCCCATGTTAAAACTGCATCTTTCTAACAGACCTAGAAAAATTCCTTGTCCCCCCCTCCCTTTGAATCTAGGATTTTCTTAAATTCATGCTTTGGAAAATTCAAGAGAGCATTCTAGTGAACACTTTAGCATTGAGTGTGAAAATTGAGAAAATGTTATTGCTAACATATAAAAGATTCTCTATTCACTGTGACAAAAGAAAGACTATGCAGTTATCAGCATTATAGACCTCTCTCCATAGTATCATATAACAAGGTACAGCATCAAGAGTAGGAGAGGGTCTTTGGTATGACTAGTTGTTACTGACTGCCTAAAAATATGTGTTACCACAGATGAAATATTATCTTATGAAGTTGCTATAGAAACCATTCTTAATTCATATTTTCATGTCTTTAGCAATTTGTATACCACAATTCAAACTCTGAGGTCATATTTAAAAAGAAAATGGGACCAAATTTTCTCCCCAACCCTGATAATAAGTAGGAAAAGAAAATCTGCATCATGTGTGCATCAGAAAACAAGGATTAGCCTAGGTCTCTACTTATTCAGTTTGGGTAAATAAAAAATATCCTATCATTGTCATTTCTTAACGGAAAAGGAAGAATTCAGAACTCAGAAGTTAAACAGTAAAATCTATCTATAATCTATCTATCTATCATCTATCTACCTACCTACCTATCTATCTGTCTGTCTGTCTGTCTGTCTGTCTGTCTGTCTATCTATCTATCATCATCTATCTATCTATCATCTCTCTATCTATCCATTCATCAATCTATCCACTCATCTAACCAAACATATGTCCATCCGTCATCTATCTATCATCTATCTATCTATCTATCATCTATCTATCTATCTATCTATCTATCTATCTATCTATCTATGATCTACAAATAATATAGCATATATTCTTATATACAGGGCTCAAAGTTAGAGAAAGTTGTCACTATTAGTAGTAATACCAAATAATTAAAAAAAGAATGTTGGAAATAAAACCAACATTTATATTCTAGAATTAGACAAAAAAGAATTAATGATGTTTGTGTCACTAAGTATTCTTCTGATATTCATGAAATAGAACAGAAATGATTCATTCCATTACTGTTGGGAGCTAGGATATTAGCAGCTACAAGCATGATTCAGGTTATAATTTGAAAGCATAACCAAGAATTTGCTTTAGAGGACAAATAAACCATTTTGATGAATACTTTTGTTGTTTTGTGACCATGAAAGTCGGGATAGGACAAATTTGAAACAGGAATGACCTGGGAAGTGTGAATTCTAGTGCTTAAAAGATTCTGAATACTGAAAATAGAAAACATTGTTCCAGGTAGGCACACACTGCTGCTTGTACACAGTTACCCAATCACATGAAGGCCCAAAATATGTTTTTTTTTTGTTCTAAACAGCAACAGTGGAAAGATGGTAACCATGTACACAGAATACTAGCTGCCATTTGTGTAGATGGAGATAGGAGATAATGAGACTAAAACCTGAGAGAAGTTGAACTAGCTGCCCTTTCTACTTATTAATCTTTTTTTCTCATTTTTTTATTAAAACTTTCCATCTCCTCCCCTCCTCCTCCCCCTTTCCTCCCCTCCCTTCCACCCATACCCCCACTCCGCCCCTCTCCAAGCCAAAGAGCCATCAGGGTTCCCTTCACTATGTTAAGTCCAAGGTCCTCCCAGCTCCCCCTAAGTCCAGGAAGGTGAGCAACCAAACTGACAAGGCTCACAGTGAGCCCGTCCATGCTATAGAGTTAATGCTCATCGCCGTTGTCCTTGGTTTCTCATGAGGAGCAAAAGGAGGGAGATCATGAGCAAGGAAGTCAGGACCATGAGGAGTGCGTTTACCCATTGAGACGGTGGGACAGATCTAACAGGAGACCACCAAGTCCAGTTGGAATGGGACTGATGGAACAGGGGACCAAACCGGACTCTCTGAATATGGCTGACGGTGGAGGAGGACTGAGAAACCAAGGACAACGGCGATGAGCATTAACTCTACTTATTAATCTTAATAGAAAAAAACATTTAAGGTTGTAGTTTAACAGATGAATACACATAAATAATCTAGAAGATAATATGTGATTGAAAACGATTGCTATATTGATAAAAAAGTCATTGATACCACAAGAGTAATTCCTTCAACAACATTTACATATAATAGTAATTAGTTGGGGAAAGGATATTATAATCATAGACTATGCAAATAATATTTAATACAGAAATGTTAGGGTGTGTTGGAGATCTTTGGAGATTTAATGACTATTTTATCTGGAGAAATCATGGAAACCTATAAATAAAACTTTTCTTAGACAATATACTTTCAGTACAAACTCATATTAAGCTAGTATGATAATGTTTCTTAAAAGAACTCATAAAATTCAAACTATGGTATACAAAGCTATAATAAAATTATTTCTTTACACTTCTTAGTTATTATACCATAGACTAGACAATGTTGAGCTATCAATTAATAATAAATAAAATACAACATTCAAGAGACAAAACTGAAACTGCTCTAAAACTTAGAAGTCAGAAGCATGTTCTTATACTCTTGCTATGCCAGAAATTGATTTAACCTCTTCAAATATTACATTTTCATTGTTAAGGAATAAAATTATTTGTTCATATTATTTATATTTAATTTATTTATATGTATTTGTATATTAATATGATGCAATTGGTATGTTTGTCTATCTCTATACATATTGTATATTATAATACTCAATCTTTTATATGTAACTATATTATCATTTAAAAATCAAGAAATATGTATCTATTATATTAAGAATGTTATATCTTCATGAAATTTATAAGATCTGTTTACATTGATGTACATTTAATAAAATGTTCTAAGCTGGGAGACTTATTCTTGAATTATACATAGTATGTTTTGTAATTCAAATTAGAGTCACTACCATTATTCATTAATTTTCTAACTTATTGAAATAAAATGTTGTTTTATCAGATATTAAAAACATGTGCCTCAAGTTTTAAAATGTACAGACTTTTGAGAGCTATTGGAGGGTATCACTGTGCTGGGGAATTATGAAATTATCTTATAAATGTAATTTCTAGTCTAATTTTTGTTGTTTAGAATTAGCAAAAAATGTGAATGTTATTCAGCAAAGAATTAGATGCAGAATAACACTTTGAGGAAATAAGAACCTTTTTTGAGTCTATTGTGCAACCCTAGTGATAAGCTATAAATGGTATAATTCTCCTTTTGAAGTTGAGTTTTCTTAATTCTATTCTGCAGAGTGATTAAAGGATTTAATTAGTCAAGTATCGGTTCTCTGTGGTTTCTCATATTGTCAAATTGATTTGACATCAGTGTTTTTACCTGAAAACAAATCCATGCCAAGTTGTAAAAAGAAAGCTTAACATTACTTCTCATTCTTAAGCTGGTATTTAAAAATGTGGAGAGTTAATTTCTCCCACATGTCAAGTCAAATATCTCTCATGATTTACTGAAAGGATCGTGTAAAATATTAGATAAGACTTTTCAAGCAGTAAATGCTTATTAACTTTAATTCATTCCATTCAACTAATGTGTTCTCTAGCATCAAGGAAGCTATTACTTGGGTAACAATGGCTGTGTTTGACCCATCCTGGCTTTTCTATCTTAATATCTATGATTGTATAAAACTTTAGAATTTATTCAAAGATTTAATTATTAAAGAATCAACTCTTATCAGCATTGAAAAACTTTCTCTCTTCTGAAAGGTCAACCCCACGTGTAGTATTCAATATGGTGCAACACATACACACAATATTTCTATTGAAAATTGATCTGTTACTCTCTCATATAATACATACCAACTACACTTTTCCCTTTCTCCATTCCTCCTAGTATCCTCATCTACTTTCCTCCAATCATCTTCCTTTTCATTTCTTCTTCAGTAGAGCCGGGCCTCCAAAATATGACAGCCACACGGGACAAAACAAGAAACAAAAAGACATGGAAAAAACCCTCATACTGTGTCTGGACAAGGAAATCCAATAGGAGGAAAAGAGTCTCGAGTAGACAAAGAGTCAGAGCTACATTAACCCCCACTATTAGCAGTCCCACAACACCACAAGTTTGCAATATGTTTTTAATCCAATGTAGACTTTCAAATTTAGTTATATGATTTCATTTTCTTCACTTTCTCTTCTCACAGAAAAATATCCTGATGTGTTAGCTACTTCTAACATTGTTTAAATATAGTGACATATATTCCAGACTCTGGAGCTATTATGTGAGCATCCTGTCTCTCATTTTTTTAGAAAAGAAACAGCCATAAATGTTAACTCCTGTTGTCAGATAATCAGTGTAGCCATCATGGTCAGTGCAAACTGCAACGGAAAGATAAGGAAATTGTTAAAAAATATTAGTCTCCACTCATTCCATAAGGGGAAAAATATCTTGTAATTTTCATGACTTCTACCTATCCTTCCTCACTCTTGCTTGAATCCATCAAAGACTTGGATATCCCTGCCAATGAGAGTCTGAGGAGTGATTATGAGCATACTATATATAGTAGACCAGGAGGCACACATATACGAATTAATTCCTTGGTAACTGTGTGGTATGTAAAATAAGAGAATGAATTTCAGTTTCTTGTCCTGAAAATCTCCTAACTTTATAGAGTCTCACTTATCAAAAAATAAATATAAGATACCAGTGTTACATTGTTTATTCTATTAAATTTTGGAACATTTATATTTTCTTTAGTTACCTGATTATGATGCTTCATCATCTTTGTAAAAATCTGAAGTGCTGATTGGTTTGGGAATGACCAAAAAGAAAGTTAGATTATATAAAGGAAAAATATTATTCCTCTCTGCTTTATTCATACATTTATTTCTTATTGAATAATGTTTCACGCTGTATAATAGTGCAATTCCTTAGGACCTAAAGAAAGAGATGCTACATTGAAGAGCCTCCTCCACCAATCAAACCTTGTATATAAAAGCTTGACTCAGCTGGAGGGTGGTGGCACATGCCTTTAATCCCAGCACTTGGGAAGCAGAAACAGGTGGATCTTTGTGAGTTTGAGGCCAGTCTGGTTTACAAGAGCTTGTCCCAGGACAAGCAGGTCTGTTCTACAGAGAAAACGTGTTTCAAAATCCAAAAAACAAACAAACAAAAAAGTAATCTTGACTCATCTGCTGCAGACCTTCAGCTTTCTAGTACAATATGCAATTAAGCAGACATCTGTGTCACAATGCTTCTCAAACCAAATAACTCCTAACAAAATATTGCTGTGTGTGGAGTTGGGGGAATTCAAATTTTCTAAGAAGTACATGGCTCAAGATCTGCTTACTCTTGCTTGTGCTTTTAGAATTTTATGAATTCCAAAGTTATCTATTGCCACACGATGATTAGATGTTGTGTCAATGCATGCAGAAAATGTAAAATGGAATATAATGCAGAGATCATATGTAGTATAACAATATTTATGAGAGATATGAACAAATCTGGACCCAATTCTGAGACAGAATCAAGAGATCAAAGTAAATATACCACCAAAGTTCACCTTGGTGAACCAAGGTTTTCAGTAAAGTTACTTAAAATTATGGGTGATTGTGGCACGTCCAGGTGCAGAAATGATTCAGAGACAGATTCATCACCAAAAGATCACCCACGCTTATTAGTTAATGAAAGCTGGAAAGCTAGACCTCACTGTACATGCAGTAAATTCAACAATTTGGGGAGTATCTTTTTCAGCTACATAGTTTCTTCCTGCTTCTGCATGACTGCTTGACTGATGTTCCTCTTCTAGTCTTCTGTTTCTTCTATAGTGCATCTCAGAAGTCCCTAATGTTTATATTTGCTTAGGGAAAGACCTAGAAAATTTGATCAGTTTCAGGGACTTCCTAAAGGTAATGAGTTGCTTACTTTATAGTGTTAATGAGTTTCTTTTCCAATGTCACAGTCTTTTTTTTTTATTAAGATATATAATTCCTTGTTCCCATATCCACTTTTCCTATATCCCAACCATCCTATTCCCCCAAGCTCTTCCCATCCTCCACTTCACACTTTTCTCTCCCCATTCCCCCCTCCCCCCATCCCACCTCACCCCCATGTTCCCATTTTTTGTCCGGCAATCTTGTCTACTTCCAGTATCCAGGAGGATAACTATATGTTTTTCTTTGGGTTCACCTTCTTATATAGCTTCTCTAGGATTTTTTACGGATTATAGGCTCGATGTCCTTTATTTATGGCTAGAAACCAATTATGAGTGAGTACATCCCATGTTCATCTTTTGTGGCCTGGGTTACCTCACTCAGGATGGTGTTTTCTATTTCCATCCATTTGCATGCAAAATTCAAGATGTCGTTGTTTTTTACCGCCGAGTAGTACTCTAACGATGTCACAGTCTTAATGAGGTTCCAGGCACAATGCAACAATTTACCTACTCTTAGAACATCTCAAATCTTAATGAGCTTCCCTTAAAGATGTTTTCCTTGGGAGAAATTGCTACACAATAGCATGAAATATTAGGACAATTTTATTTTTTATAACATCTATGATCTTGGCCAGAACAAGACACTTTTTTATCTGTAAATTGATAACCAGTGACTTCCTTGTCTCCCCCATGGCCATGCTTGAGTATAAGTCTCTTTAATCAAATAAATACGGCATACAGCATGGCATTTTATATTTTTAAAATTACATTTTACTCATTTATTTGACACCATTTCTGCCTTAACAAGCTATTTATTTGGGTAAGAATGACATACAATGGAGGCTCTGAAATCTGATTTTCATGTACTGGAATCACAGCAGCCATGGTCATGGCATCTTCATGCATTACAATAATGGAATGATACCGATACTAATCAAGATATATTGTGTGAGATTACACACTGATGGACTTGAATATTAAGCCCTAAAAGTGTGGGCTAATGCAACTAGAGAATTGTTCAATAACTACACATCTATTTATAAAATAAGATAACTATATTCAGTTATAAAAAATGTTTTAAATGGTTTGTAATTAAACTGAAAGAATAAATACCACCTTGTGTACTATCAATAAGTAACTGTGCAAGAAAATTGATGGTCTTGTCTAATTTCAATGTGTTTCTTGGAACAATATGAAAAACAAATTTGATCACGAGCACTTTAGAATATAAGAAAGTTGGTTTAAATTATCAAATGTCTGAAACTTACAATATCTATTGTGAACTCCTAACCATTTGGTGGAGACTCCTTTGTTGTAAAATTCACTTGGACAAACATGCATTTATTTAAGATAGGGGGACTCTAAGTTCCATATAGCATAAACAATCTTTGTTGATTTCAACTTGAATCCCTGGATATATTATCTGAGATAACCTTTTGGAAATTGTGAACATTCCACACGTCCACATACTTTTCTTATATACCTCCAATGCCTAGAAGGATTTGGGGCACATAATGTATAGTTATTACATAGTAGCTGAATACACTATACTGTCTAACAGCTTCACCATTCACTGTATATGAAATGTTCACTGCCCTTACCTATTTTCAGTAACTCATCCTTGAGTTCACTCACAAGCCAACATGACTATTGAGCTCTCCCATAATCTCTCAGAACAAGACTCATGCAATGAGTGCAAGCCTTGGGCAATGCATAATGACTCAGCTGCTGTTTTTGCAGAGGACTCATATATAAAGCTTTGTAGACACTCCATTCTTTTTGTTTTAAGCTACTAATAATTAAAATTGAATTATTTATGGTCGTACTCAATTTTTACAAAAGTAACATATTCTGAATATCTAATATTCACAAAATACAAAAGACTTCTTTATAGTTGTCCCTTCTATCGCATTATTGTTATTTCTGTTTCATTTTTTCAAAGTATGTTTGGGAGGATGAGCAAGAGATACTAAATAAAAATGGTGGTGCCACTTTTCATGATTTCTTTTATAAAACTTTTAACTGACTCACCTAGCTTTACATCATATGTATTTTACCATATCATCACAGTGCTAAGAACATATATTAATGCATCCATTCTATATCCTCATCTAAATAGGCCACATCATTCATATTTTACTATTTCATACTTTCATTAATATAGGGAAATATGACAAATATTGCAATCATTCCACAATTTTATTTTGGGGTATGGAAGTCTCATGAATATTATACCATGTTTCTAACATGAGAAATAATTGATCTATAGTCAGATGTGTTCTCCATTGCACTACTTTCATAGCCCTTGAAAGAAATATACTTAATTTAATACGCAAAAACAAAAACCTAGCCTAGCCCAACCAATCCAGTACAATAAAGAAATTTCTAGAGGTATCATAATATGACTTCAAACACTACTACATTACTGAAAACAGGCTGGTATTGGCATAAAAACAGATAGAAGGAACAATGGAACCAATCTGAAGACCCACGTATCATTCCACCCACCTACAAATACCTGATTTTTGACAAAGAAGAAAAAATATAAAATGGAAAAAAGAAAGCATATTCAATAAATTTTGCTGATGTAACTGGATATCAACATATAAAAAAGTAAAAATAAATCCATATATATCACCATGAACAAAACTCAAATCTGTATGGATCAAAGACCTCAAAATAAAACCAAGAACACTGAACCTCATAGAAGAGAAAGTGGGAAATATCCTTGGAGATATTGGCACCGGAGACCACTTTTTAAATATAAGCCCAGTATCCCAGACTCTGAGAGCAACAATTAGAGAAATGAGACCCTCTGAAACTGAGAAGCTTCATTACAGCAAAGGACATGGTCAACAAGACAAAAGGCCAGAATGAGAAAAGATCTTCACAAGCTCTATATCTGACAGAGGGTTGATCTCTAAAATATAAAAAGAACTCAAGATTTCTCAGTCTTCCTCCACCATCAGCCACATTCAGAGAGCCTGGTTTGGTCCCCTGTTCCATCAGTTCCATTCCAACTGGACTTGGTGGTCTCCCGTTATATCTGTCCCACCGTCTCAATGGGTAAACGCACTCCTCACGGTCCTGACTTCCTTGCTCATGATCTCCCTCCTTTTGCTCCTCATCGGGACCTTGGGAGCTCAGTCCGGTGCTCCTATGTGGGGCTCTGTCATTTTCTCCATCCAATGCCAGGTGAAGGTTCTACGGTGATATGCAAGATATTCATGAGTATGGCAATAGGATCTGGACATTTCTGGCACCCTCTCCTCAGCTGCCCAAGGACCTAGCTGGGGGTGTCTTCCTGGACACCTGGGAACCCCTCTAGAGTCAAGTCTCTGCCAACCCTAGAATGGCTCCCTTAAGTAAGATATATAATTCCTTGTTCCCATATCCACCCTTCCTATATCCCAACCATCCTATTCCCCCAAGCTCTTCCCATCCTCCACTTCACACTTTTCTCGCCCCATTCCCCCCTCCCCCCATTCCACCCCACCCCTATGTTCCCATTTTTTGTCCGGCAATCTTGTCTACTTCCAGTATCCAGGAGGATAACTATATGTTTTTCTTTGGGTTCACCTTCTTATATAGCTTCTCTAGGATTTTTACGAATTATAGGCTCGATGTCCTTTATTTATGGCTAGAACCCAATTCCAAAGTTCTGATGAGGAGCAGAAGGAGAGAGATCATGAGAAAGAAAGTCAGAACCATGAGGGATGCGTTCACCCACTGAGACGGCAGGACAGAACTAATGGGAGACCACCAAGTCCACTTGGAATGGGACTGACGGAACATGCGACCAAATCGGACTCTCTGAAAGTGGCTGATGGTGGAGGCTGACCGAGAAGCCAAGGACAATGGCGATGGGCTTGGTCTCTACGACATGGATGGGCTCTGTGTGAGCCTTGTCAGTTTGGTTGCTCACCTTCCTGGACCTGTAGGGAGTTGGGAGGACCTTGGACTCAACATAGTGTAGAGAACCCTGATGGCTCTTTGGCCTGGAGAGGGAGGGAGTGGGGGTATGGGTGGAGGGGAGGGGAGGGAAGGGGGAGAAGGAGGGGAGGAGATGGCAATTTTTAATAAAAAATAAATAAACTGGAAACAAACAAAAAAAAGAACTCAAGAAATTGTTCATCAAAAGAACAAATCAAATAAAAAAAATTGGGTACAGACATACAGAGAACTCTCAACAGATGAATCTAAAATAACTGAAAGACGTAAGGAAATGCTCAACATTTTTAGCTATCATCTATTCTCACCACCTCAACTCTGGAAACCAGTAGGCTTATACTGCCACCAAGTAACTTGCAGCTCACAGCCCACTAACCCCATTCAAGTGTTCAGGTTCCTGAAAGAGCCAGAGTTCATGCTGGCAGCACAAACCAGGAAGCTACCATTTTAAAACTGAATGTTTTTTTTTCCTGCTACTGCTGAATCAGAAAGACTTCTTTTAAAGGAGCCTCCAGCAAAGAAAGCAAGAAGCTGCGTTAAACTTTGTTTGTGTGTATATGTCTAGAATTCTTTTTCAAGCTCTCTCAGTTTAGTAAGAAAATTTAGTTGACCATGCTGGCAACAATTTGTTCGTAGAGACTGATCATTTGTTTCTTGGCTGCTCAAACCAGAAATAATCTGTAGTCTAAGCCTGTTCATTCATTCCTGGCCAACCAGACTCGAAATAAACACACAGAAACTATATTATTTGCAATACCATTTGGCCAATAGCTTAAGTTTATTTCTAGCTAGCTCTTATATCCTAAACTAACCCATCTCCATTAATCTGTGCATCATAATGAGGTCATGCCCTACCAGCAAAGTTTCAGTAGACTCCAACGAAGGTGTCTGTCTTTTGTGGTGACAACATGGCTTCTCTTTGACTCTGCCTACTCTATATATCGTTTCCCAGCCCTTCTATATTCTGTTAAGCCTTTGACCGAAAGAAGCTCTTTGTTCATTAACTAATGAAAGAAACACATATACAGAAGGACTTCACACACCAGCTAACACTGCTTCATTATTCACAGATGATCACTTTACGCTTGGTGAATGAAAAGAAATTCTTATTCAATAGAATGTAATAGGATTATTTGTATTTAATAATTGTGAATTGCTACAGCACATACTCTTCAAACATGGCTTTGTGTACTTGAATGCACTTCTGTAAAGACAGATCAATTCATTCTTCTGTGACGGTTATAAAAACTAATTTACATCTTCCTATAAGAACACTTGGCTAGACGTCTGAATCGCTGGCTACATGTGCGGTAATTGTGACACACAAAATAATGTATATAGATAAGACATTGCTTCACACACCTAGTAATTAAGATCTACTAGCTGTTGAGAAGCTGTAACCTTGAAATACATTTTTGACTCAGTGTCTCACAAAACAACATTTTATGATTGTTCATAAAAACATGTATGGGCTTAGTAGTTCTGGTTATTAAATGAATAAATAATGTAGAAAATACAGAGAAAAATAGCAATTTGAATAATAAACAAGAGTTGTTTGGGTGTTCAAATGATTTATTTGTAGCAATAACAGCTTAAATTAGATACTAGGGTATTCATAATCATTGTACAAACTCAAGTTGAATATTTTAACTCTATGGGTTTAATACACGATACATTTTCCATGTATGCCAATTTGTCTAATAAAACGATGAAAAAATCTACCAGTTCAGTGAAGCAGCTTTATAAAGACTGTAAAATAAGGATGTTAGGCTATTAAGCATTCATTTCCTGCTGTTACTTGCCTGCACAGTGAGCAGTGCACACACAAACCTAAATATCCCGATGTTTAGGAACAGTTCCAAAAATTTTAATAATCAAACAGAAGCTTTTTTTTCATTGAAACAGAATACTCCCCAGGAGCAAGAGTCAGAACAATACAAATGTCTAGTTCTCATCTCTCATAATCAGCCATGCTTTTAGAAGTGCAATTACCTTGTGTTGAATTTGATCTGAATGGTTATATGTCTGTTAATACCAAGAGTTTGAACTTCTTATTTTTAAATTTTCTTTTGTTCCTTTGCAAAAATTCATTTATATTCTTTCACAAATTTTGCTAATTCCAATTTACACTTGAGCCCTAAAGTTTCATGTTTGGGCTTCTCAAATCAGTTGACTTTTTGAGAGATGGCATTATATTTTTATTGCTATAATTTATACTAGATGTAATCAGCTTATAAAGAAGTGAGGTTTATTTGACTGGTGATTTTCAACGTTTCAGCTCTATGTGGGTTTTCCTATGACTTTTGTGCCTTGGCATCATGTGATGATAAAACAAGACTGGCCAGAGAGTAAGAGGGAAGAAGAGACTAGAGTGTCCCAGTTCTATCCAGGGTCATACCCTTAACTACCTAAGCACCTTCCAGTAGCATTTACTTCTAACAGCTCCTACTAATTTCTAAGTGCATCATGGGCTGGGACCCAAGCCTTCAACATGCAGGGATTGTGTGAGGAGAAGGATAAAGTCAAACTACAACAGAGTATGCTGGAAAATTAAGAGAAACATTTTCTTTCTTGAAGATTGTTTACACAGACAGACATAGCATTGGCTATGGTTTCTACTAGGAAGAAAAAGAAGTACAATATTACAATTTTATAGAGAGTATAAGGAAAATAACCAGTATATCACAATTACCCTGCTTGGTAAGCCTGAATGACTGAAACTTCTTTAGCTTTGAATCTTGTTTAGGTATACAAGAGCAATTTTACTTTTATTCAAAGCAAATAAACAAATAAATAAAAAAGAAAGCTCTCTCTGTTTTAATGATACTTTCTCTAGAATACCGAGTAAAAACCATAGTAATAAACTGAGAGGCATATACAGGTGAAGATCTGAGAAAGAAGAGGATGTAGTTCTACTTACTAAACTTCTCACACATGATTATAAAGAGAATGATTTTCCAGCCAGGGCTGGGCAAAATGGTTCCAGCAAAGAAATGCACTGAAAAGAAGAAAGATCTTTCTTCCACCAATGAGACAATAACTTGAGAATACCCATGGAGTATTCATGGAGTGGTTTTCAAAAGGCATTCCACTTGGCACTCCAAGAAATCTGGAAAATTCACTATGAAGGCAATAGGGAGTTCAGGCGTGTTCATGGTACCAGAATCAATGAAGCTGTGTGCCAAGGCAGTAGGTGACATGGAGAAGGAGAAAAATGTTTTGAGTATTTTATTTGTTTTTGAAGGTTTCTTAATACCTTAAAGTCTAGATTTGATTACTGAGAAAAATATAAAATGTTTTGTTTAATGCTTTGCATTAATAATATATTAATTTTATTAGTGTGTCTAAAAGCAGTTTTTAGGATCATCAAGGATATCTTTGGAAGTAGAAAGAATAACATTGGCATATTCATGAAAAACCAAGAAAATGGAGAGCTAAAATCTAAGATTTTTTTCATTAAATTTATTTATACATTTTACATGCCAATTAGTTTTCCCTCCTTTCCTCCTATTCCTTCTTCCCACCTCCCTTCTCCTCACCCATCTACTCCTCCGCTATTTCTGTTCAGAAAGTGACAAGCCTTTCATAGGTGTCAAGGAGGCATGGTATATGAAGTTGACCTAAATCTAAGCTCCTCCCTTTGTATTAATGCTGGGCACGTCAGCCCAGTATGAAGAATAGGATCACAAAATTCAACCAAAGCATTAGATCCAGGCCCTGCTCTCCCTGCTAGGAGTCCCAGAAATAGACCAAGCTACAAGATGTCAAACATTTATAGAGGCCCTAGGTCTTTCCCATGCAGGATACCTAGCTGTGGTTCCAAAATGTGTGAGCTCCTTTGAGTTCAGGTTAGTTGTGTCTGTGTTCTGTTATAATGATATTGATCTTCTGGCTTCTACGATCCTTTCTCTACCTTTCTTCAAGGCAGTATTCCCCAAGCTCAGATCAGTGCCTATCTATGGGGCCCTGCATCTATTTCCATCAGTTACTGGATGAAGGCTCTCGGAATGGCAAAGGTTCTTTGATGACAATTAGGGTATTCACCAATATGATTATAAGGAATTTCTAGGAGTCTTAGGTGGGTATATCCTAATAGATTCATGCTAGTTTCCCTTGTTCAAGGTTTCTACCTGACCCCAAATGACTTTCCCCATATCAGGGCATCTCTTTCAGTATTCTCTCCTTCCATCTGACCTCAAACCAGTCACTTATTCTCAAATTCTACCCTCCCCCACTCTATCCAGGAGATTTCTTCTGTTTTCCATTCCCAGGAAAATCCAAGCATCCCCCTTTGGGCCCTCCTTGTTATCTACCCTCTCAGGAACTGTGGATTGTAGCATGGATATCTTTTACATTGCAGTTAATATCCACATATTAGTGAGTACATAAGTGGGAAATCACCTTGAAATCTTTGAAACAGGAGACAGCTTCCTGAATAGAACACCAGTAGCACAGAACTATGATTTCTAGGACAACCAGAGATACACAGAGAAACCCTGTCTTGAAAAACCAAATAAAAATGTTATAAAATAAACTGGCTGGTGGTAGCACATGTCTTTATTCCTAGTCCTTGGAAGGCAGAGATAGACTATGAACTCACATCATCCTGCTCTACAGATCTTATTCCAGGACATCCAGGACTATACAAAGAAACCCTGTTTCAAAAAAGAAAAAAAATAAATAAGTAAAGTGGGGAGAAAATGCAAAATAAGACACAGGATCTTTGAAATGTAAGACAGAGGCTCTTTGAAATGTAAATACAACTCTTGCTGGTTGAAGGTTCTACGATGACAATTAAGGTAGTCATTAATCTGAATACTAGGGAAAGCTAGCTTAGGTTTCCACTCCACTGTTGCTTAGAGTCTTAGATGGGTTCATTTTTGTGGATTACCAAGAATTTCCCTAGTGCCGTGTTTTTCATTTGTCCTTTAATGGCTCTTTCTATTAAGAAATCACTTTCCTTTTTCTCCCTCTCTGTTCTTCCCCCTTTTTGAGCATCCCATTCCCTCATGTTCTCC
This sequence comes from Arvicola amphibius, assembly GCF_903992535.2. Lineage (NCBI taxonomy): Eukaryota > Metazoa > Chordata > Mammalia > Rodentia > Cricetidae > Arvicola > Arvicola amphibius. The sequence continues at coordinate 28,888,069 of NC_052061.1, read as the reverse complement.
TTCTCCCCCCATCTCTATTGCACCTCCCATTCCACTTTCCCTTCTTCCCCTCCTAATTTTCTCTGGAGGTCTTGTCTGTTTCTCCTTTAATGGGCATGTATATCTCTCTTAGGGTTTTCCTTATAACCTATCTTCTTTGGGATTGTGGACTATAGGCTGGATATCCCTTGCTTTATATCTAATTTCCACCTATGAGTGAGTACATTCCTTGAAGCAGATACAGAGATCTACAGTGAAGAACTTGGCCAAGTTACTGAAGACCAATCTAAGAGAGGAAGGAGCAATAATGTGAGTAAAGGGTTCAAGGCTATGATGGTGATACCCACAGAAGAAGCTGACCTGAGCTAATAAGAGCTCCCTGAATCTGGACTGATAGAGGGGGAACATGCATAGGACCAAAGTAGGCCCACTGAATGTGGGGGACAGTTTTGAGGCTTTGGATGTTTCTGGGGCCACTGTCAGTGTGACCGGGATTTATCCCTAGTTCTTGAACTGACATCTAGGTGCACATTCTCTTTGGATGGATACCTTTCTCAGCCTAGGTATAGAGAAAAGACAGATTATAAAAAGAAATTCCACACTAACTCAGAATTGAGTATAATAAAGGGTTATTTATTTAGGGGTAGACTCACAGATCATAGTCTTCTGCACAAACCGGGAACAGGAATCGAATCCAGCAGCCAGAATATGGCAAGTGCACACTTTACATCAGCATTTATAGTATTAAGAAAAACACACCCAAGTGGGCTGGTATCTCAAGGGCTACTGGCTGAAGCAGTTCCTACAGCACCTCTCCCTTTTGTTTAAATAAGAGAGTTCTAATCACAATACAAAACTATATACAATAAGAACAATGGTGTGGCAAGTTCTTCTGTATATGTGTTGCTTTTATTGGTTAATGACTAAAGAAGCTGTCTTGTCCTGTGATAGGGCAGAGTAGAGCTAGGTAGTAAAACTGAACTGAATGCTGGGAGAAATAAGGCAGAGTCACAGGAAGCCATGTAGCCATCCCCAGAGAAAGAAGTGCCAGACCCTTGATGGTAATCCACAGCCACATGGCAATACACGAATTAATAGAAATGAATTAATTTAAGATGTAAGTGCTAGCTAGAAATATGCTTAAGATATTGGTCAAATGGTATTGCAAATAATATGGTTTCTGAGTGATTATTTCAGGTCTAGTCAGCTAAGAATGAGCAAGCAGCCTTCCCCAAAAGGGGAGGGCCTTGGTCTTACCTCGAAGTGAAGTGTCAGACTGTTATTTCTTTATGAGAAGCCTTACCCTTTCTGAGGAGTTCATAGGGGTGGGGTGGAGGGAAGAAGGGTAGAGTGGGAGGAGGCAAGGGAGGAAGAACAGCGATATCTATGTAAAATGAGAAAA